>NC_142081.1:183012560-183312560 GCF_054644295.1 Miniopterus natalensis | reverse complement strand
AGGAGGGATGACAGGAAAGAAGAGACTTAAATGAGCCAGTTTAGGAACATCCCACGTTTCCCAAAATGCTATTTGAATTCTAAATTGCCTTTGATAAAGATTTACCATTACCGGAGATATTAGCCTTGAATTAGCTCTGTCATAACAAATCATTTAGTCAGCAGGAGAAGAGGAGCCAGGTGCCCAATAGAGTGAGAGTTACCCATGGGATTAACAGATAGTTAAGCCAAAGGGGAATGAGAAAACTTTAAAGAAGCTGGAGGAGAATTGCACTTGATTAATTTTCTCACCAAATTCCCTGGACAGAGAGCCAAGGAAATGTCTTAGGAATTTCTTGGATCAAAGGAAAGAAGAGTACCCTACAAGATCTCTAGGTGTGAGGAACCTATGAAAAACAGAAGAGCCTCAAATAAGGAGGAGGGGGGACAGAAATCATCTCTTTGCCTGAAAAAAAAATCAGGGTAATAACTCCTTACCATGCTTCATCAGTCAAGATGATTGGACCACTGGTTCAAGAAGTTAACTCAATGAAAGATGGTCTCAAATCCCCTAGCAGTAGAGGAGTTTAAAAGATTCATAAGACACCATAACCTCTATGGAGATGGTGGGAATTTTCAGGTGAGACCCAATCTTGATCCATGTATAGCACCCAAAACTATGAAATAGGAAACAAACTCTAGACCTTTTTTTGAAAGGATAGACTTTATTTGAAAGGCTTATCACAAAACAAGGGAAAGGGACTCGTCCAATAAGGGACAGAGCCTATTGCAAGAGGGAGAATGTTCTGACCAAGAGATCTGTCAGCCTTCAAAAATTAGAAAAGCTTTTCTTTTATAAAGAAGTGTTGAAGACTAGTAAACTGGGCTTGGGGAAGTGGGATGATGAAGGAGGTGTGATTGGATGGTAGGGCAGCAAATGCTGTACCCTGAAAGTCAGTCTATTCTCCAAAGGGTCCATTAGGAAGGCTTTTTACTCCGGCTCAGGTTGAAGATAGGCTAAAATCCAGGGGCATAGGAGATTGTAGAGAATCTTGACCAAGCACTCAGTTGACAAGCATTTAATTCTGACTGATGAGTAAAGCCAAAGCCTTTCAGCTATTGGTTTACAAGACAATAAATGGGAATTTGTAGGTTTGTGTCTGGCCTTATAAGTAAGCAAAGGGGACCTTTGTGAATTTTATCTAAGTCATGTGGAGAAGTGTGCTTGTTTACTGCAAGGCATGTCCAAGAACACAAAAAAGTGGGAGAGTTTCATTTACCATCATGTTTTCTAGAATCTTGGGCTTAGTAACCTTAACCGTTGTCACCCTCCATCCTATTGCCACAAATGCCACTGCTCCTGGGTCATCTACATTTGTTTTCTTTCCTGTCAAAGTGGGAAACTTAGATTTCCCTTACAAGAAGGATAAATTTGACACTAAACTATCAAAGAATAACCGGGTTTTACTAAGAGTCAGGTATATCTTAAGGAAACTCCCTTTAAATCTTACTCTCTCCAGTCTAACTTGCCAAAGTTAAATTCAAGCAAGGCCATTTTCTCATGTCTATGTCCTGACTTGTGCCATATGGATCACAAACTTAAAGGCATTTTGGGGAAAGGGGGGGGTGGGCATTTTAAAGATGGAATGGATAGTGTGGACACAAAGTAGAGAGCATAAACAAATGGTTGGTACCTGTACATTTGCTATGGAGATACCACAGTCCCTGAAGGAGGACAGTTCATGTCACAGAGTATCAGATAACAAACAAAAGACAAGGCAGGATGGGGTCAGGTCCCGTTTTGTTACAGAGCATGGGCAGAAATGACATCAATACAATTTAATGTAATTGCATAATATTTGCAAGAAAATTCTTAGGCTATGTGAGGCCAAGAATAAAGTCCAGATATTTAAACTGAAGATGAAACGATATGTAGACATAGAGTTTAAGTATATAGGCAGACAGGTGATAAGCAGGTGAGTAAAATTTAGATACAAAAAAATAGATAGGAATCACTGACAGAACTATGATTTGGAACTGATGGAACATCTCCACACAGTGCAGTCAACAGATGATCATGACCAAGCCAACTTGTGGTGTTCTCCTTTTGAGTTTCAATAATTATTGTTTTAAAAGGGAGTCATACTCTTTAGTGAAACTTGACTGCAGAGAAAGGCAGCACAATCAAGGGGAATATTTATAGTTATCAAACTATCATTTTGCATATTGTTTAATTATTTGCTTTTTATTTTATAGACACTTATTCCTTATATTCTCAAATAATTGAAAGTCACATGAAGATTTAACACGCGGTATCAAGGAAGATTATTTGAACGCAATGTGTTAACCAGAAAGGTTGTGGTTTTATTTGTTTGCTTTTTCTTAATAAGAAGAATATGACCCTATTATTTTCCCATGAGAAAAAGATCTTTCACTTGGGGAATTTAAAAATTCCCTGCTCCGTCATAATACTGTAAAGGATTATCCATGAGCACATTCCCAAGTATGTCAGGTCCTAATGTTCTCCCTGTCTCCACCCACCTCTCTCTCTCTCTCATATCAAATCCTAGCAAGAAAATTTAGAAATAAATTTAACATGAATTTAATTTACTAAGAATCTTCGATCTGTCATGCATTGTTAACAACTACTGAATAAAGATAAGTGGTGAAAAAAAGGATCTGATCTCCAGTAGTTCCCAGTTTGGTGTGTAGCATTGTGTCTCTTTTACTTGATGTTCTCAAAGTATCTACCTTTCCCTCAACCAAAAAAAAATTTGTAAAAAGTCTCTTTTCTACTTTTATTATTGCAAATTTATTATTATTATAGTGGACCAGCCTTTATAATGTTTTGCAAAAGTGTGACTTGATATTTTACTTTTAAAAGGTGATTTGATGGCCAGAACAAGAGTTAGAAAGAAAGCAGCAGCACCCTAATGCATCCAGATCTAGTCCTTGTCTGGGGAAAAACAAGCACTTGTTTCTATTCTTATGCCTTCTGGCTGCTTAAATAAGGAACCACGGTACTGCTTGTCTACCACCTACTGGAGAACAGGAGGAATCAAAGGAAGGGTCAGGGTAGTGTCATCCCAGAGCACACCCAGGAGGCTGCAGAGTGGCCGCTGTCCTGTACACAAGGCTCTCCACTATTGGAGGCCTAGGGCCTTAAGCAGAAGGTTATTTAAACCCCAAAGCATAAATGAAATTGTCAGAAATGGGAAAATCCAATAAGCCAAAAAGCTGAGTTAACCTGCCTGGTGGAGTGTAGAAAGTGCCTGCTCTTGGCAGAAGCAGTGAATTCAGGGCTTTATGTCAGTGTTATAAATTTTACTTCCCTTTTAATATCTCTATCAAAACCTTGCCCCAGATAAATTGTAAATCAATTGACCAAGGTAATTGACTTATCCTGAGTCAGATGTTTGTGTATGGTAATTTTGCCTCTAGAAAAGGAAACAGCCTGCTTGTGGTTTTCTAACCATTTGGCAGGCAGGAGAAAAGCATCAGGTCACTGGCCAATAATGCAGTTGCTATAGCAAATGTGGGGCAGCAATTTAGAGGCAGGAAAAAGAGATGAGGAGCTTCACTCTCCCAGTGGAAAAGGGAGGTTGCTGGATTGGCAGGACTTTCTCTGAGGATTAATAAAATTTGTTCTGATGGCCAGCAGGTCACAATAATTATTCCCACCCCTTTGTAGCTTTTCAGTTACCATTACCCTCCTGTGGCAGCTTATGGAGAAAAGTTGGCATGGAAATTAAGGGTACTGATTATTATAACCAGATAAATATAGGGATAACAATTTATTCAATTAAAGGCTTTGGAAAGTTGGCCTAAAATAAACCTCAAAGAGAATCAAACCACAAAGCCCTCTTACACAAATGTCTGAATTTGCTTTCAGGAAGATGGAATTGTGGTCGTTGTGGCCACATCAGAACTCTTCAGAGGCATAGTAAGAGCCATGCTCATGAAAATAAACAGATGAGGTGAGGACAATTCTAAATGGCAAGCAAAGAGATCTGAAACTTTATTTTCTTAATTTACATCTTTTTACCAAGTTTGATATCATTTTAGTTAGAAACAGCTGCGTTATTTAGAAGGCAAGTAGTTGGGTCATTTTGTTCATTGACATATCCCCAGCATCTGTTGTTATTCCTAAGTTCACAGGGGCTCATGAAACATTGTTGAATTTTGAATGGATGAATTATATAATAGAGGAGTAATTGAATGGGCGGAGGAATATAAGCCATAAATAACAGCACTGTTAAAAGTTCCCTTGAAAATCCTGGAATATGAGTAGGAGATGTGATCAAATTAAGCTTAGAAATTACATTAATATGTGTTGTTTTTATAATGATTTACTTTTAATAAAAAAAAATAAAATATACATAAAACTTGATTACATAGCTCTTTCATGTTAATTGCTGAAAATACCTCATGAAAGTGCTAAATGATTTTTTTCACATCTGCGCACCTGTCTGACTCTACTTCCCTCCTGTCTTGGATTTTTTCTTTCCACTGCTCACACTCTAGTCTAATACTTCTCTTTCTCTCATTGCATCTTTTGTTTGGTTCCCTTCCTCCTTTCCATTCCAATTCCATCTCTCCCTGTTTCATTTAGAACTGCACCAAAAGTTTTTCCTGGGAAAGAAGACATAGCATTTGGCTCACTGTTCCTCCATCGGACTGTGCCCCGTAAAGATTCTGTTCCCTTGGCCTGGCGGATTCCTGCGGTTCTTCTCTTCTCTCCCTGGTCTTCCTACTCATGCTGGAGGGCGCGACAAAATTTTATTTTCCTTATACAACTTCTGCCAGGTCTATCAGGGAGAGCTGATCATTTCCTTCCTGTGAGCCTTTTTCGTATAGTGAAAACAACTATTCTAGCACTAATCACAAATCATTAATATTTGTTCCCCTGCCTCTTTTCAGCTTGTAATTTCCTCAGACTGATGGTTAGAACATGTTCATCTTAGTGGCCACAGTTCCTGACATATTGTAGGCGCTCAGTATTTGAGTAGATGAGTGAAAACATTAGGGAATTAAGAGAATTGAGATTTTGTGGAAATATATACTTTATATGATTATTTGAGTATTATTTAAATGCTAAAGAAATACAGGAATAGTTTGCTAAAATTCAAATGAGGCAAATCTAAAGAAAACTTCTTTCCCTATTTTTTCTCTTAACTTGCACTACTTGTTCATGGAAGTATATATATAATTTAAATCTACATATAAAAGGCTTTATACAAACTGAAATAATGCTTTCACATTATTTACTGTGAATATGTGTATGTAATGTGATCGATTAAGTCGAATCCTGACTAGATTTTATTTTATTGAGTAGCATTATCCTCTTTTTGTATTCATTTCAACTTCTCTTGTATTTTCTAGAACCATTTCATTCAGTGCCAATGCATCTGATTGGACTGGGAAACATGAAATGTGTAGCTTCAAAACACAGCTGGAGCCCGCACCATTCTTCAGCCAGCTGGCACGAGCCATTGCTATAGAAAGCAGCTGACTTCTGTTTTGACAGAGTAAGCATTCCAACGTGTGCTGCTTGTAACTCACTCACCATCCAACAAACAAATTAGTCCAGGAAAGAAATATATCAGCCATTGAGAGGAATGGGATTGATTGATTGATAAAAGGACCATCACTCCCTCCTGCTTATGCTGTATACTGTACTTCTGATGCTTTCAGCAAAGCAGCTTGCACCATTTGTAGTATTTTCATTCCCTAGGCAGAGCACTTGAAATTTTTTAGGACTCAAGGAAGGGGAGTCCCAAAAAACTCAGACAATTTATCTCATCTATTATATAGGCCTATCTTTCATCTATCTATATCTATCTATCATCTATCATCTATCATCTATCTAATGGGTCATCTATCTATCTATTGTCATCTATCATCAATCTATCTATCATCTATCTCTACCCTCATCTATCATCTCCATCTATTCCTACCCATCTCTCTCTTTATCTGTCCATCTTCTTCGCTCATCCAGCTAATCCTCTCTCTCATTCGCCTCTTGTCTATGCAGTTTCTGTCAACCTATCCATAGTTCTATCTCTCCCTTTATATATCCAACACTTTTCATCTCTCCATATATCAGTCTACCTATCATATTTCCATCTATCCACCTATTCATTTATTTATCCACCCATTATCTATTTTTCTACTATCTATCTATTACATTTCTCCTCTATAAAATCAGAAACAGGTTTTCATTCAATCTTTGCTTAAATTTCTCCAGGAACAAAAAACTACCATTGTACCTGGTAGCCAATTCTTTAATTGCCCACCTCTAGTTACTTAGAAAGTTAACTGCATTTTTATATTTCCATTCATTAGTAATGGCTCTGCCCTCCAGAGCAGTACAGAATGAGTCCAGTACCCCTTCCATCTGAAAAATCTCTCAATTTTTGACGAGAGGATATATTTTTTATTTAACCCTTTTGTTCACTAGCCTAAACAAACCTCCTTCACAGGATGCAATATTCTGATCCTGTGCTACCATCATTCTTTCCTACACACCCCCAAAGCTCATCACTCTCCCTTTTATTTAAATTACTCTGCCAGATTTAGAAACAAAGAGATCTTAGAACTCTGGGTTATGTTAGATCCTAAATATTGACACTAATATGTATGATTAACAAGCTTGAAAATGTCCCTTTCCATTTATCCACTTATATTATTTGTTTATTGCTGCCTAATAAATTATTACATTCTTAGCATCTTAAAAGAACATACATTTATTACCTCACTGTTTCTGTGAGTCAGGAATCTAGGCTCAGCTTAGCTGGGCCCTCTGCTTAGGATATCACAAGGATGCAATGAGTGTCATCCAAACTGTTTATCCGGGGGCTCAACTGGGATGGATCCATTTCCAATCTCTCTCTGGTTGTTGGCAGAATTCACTTCCATGTGACCTTAGAAAGTCCCTGCCTCTTGCTGGCTGATGGATGGAGGCTTCCCTCAGGTCCTAGAGGCTGCCCTCAGCTGCTTGCCACCTGAGCTTCCTAAGACGGGTGCTTAGTTCTTTAAAAGCAGCAAAGGAGGAATCCCTAGAGCAAGGCTGCTCGCAAGATGAAGTCTTATGTAAGGGAACATAACCATGGGAGTAACATCCTACCCCCTTTGCCGCATTCTGTTGGTTAGAAACCAGTTACAGATCCCAAAGAAGAAAGGATTAAAAGGAGCACGTGATGGCCAGGAGGCAGGGATCGATCATAAGGCCCCTCTTAACCTATCACCGAACAGACAATGAATCAAAACAGGCAAGTGATGTAGCATCCGAGTACGTGACATTAGTTCATTTTTAATGTTTCATAGAACTTCTTTGAAAACAAAAGTGCCATGAAGCTTCTTCATTTCCTTGGGAGTGGGGCTGACTCCTGTGGATGTGGTGCATTCAACTACCCACCTCAGTTCTTCAAACCTCAGTCCTTTCCCATGCAAACATTTCACCGCCTGTTCACTGTGAACAGTGCTTACTTTTCTAACGTCTTGAATCCAAGTTCAAACATGTTTTCTGTTGTGTTAGTTGTATAGGGCTGCCATAACAAAATGCCACAAATTTGGTAACTTATAACAAGAGTCCCTCCCCCCCCTCCCCCGTGTCAAGTTTGGGATGGCAAAAGTTCTAAAATCAAGGTGTCAGCAGGATCACACTGCCTTCCAGAGGCTCTGGGGAAGAATCCATCCTCACCCCTTCCAGGGTGTAGAGACTGCAGGCATCCTTGACTTCCTACAAAACTCTGCCTCTGTCCCCCCATGGATTTCTCCTCTGTGTCTGTGTCTGCCCCTCTTCCCTGTGTTATAAGTACCCATGTCACTAAATTTAGGATCCATGACGGTAATCCAGGATGATCTTACCTTGTGTTTCTTGACTTAATTGCATCTGCAAGATGTTTTTTCCAAATGGCATCATGGTAATAGGTTCTGGGATGTAGACATATCTCTTTAAGGACCACTATCCAACCTACTGCATCTGTTTTGGCCAATGAGCTCAACAAAAAAAACCAACAAAGCTCAGCCAGGATCACCTAAGCTCCATAAATATGCAAGACATAAATATTCATTATAATGTGCCACTGTCGTTCTGTGGTTGCTTGTTAGGCAACAAATAACTATGTATGTATGAATGGATGGATGGGTGGGTGGGTGGATGGATGGATGGATGGATGAATTGATGGATGGATGGATTTTTAATCACTTTTAGTATCTTCGGGACCCATCTTGTGCTATATCTTCCTTTAATTTCACTCAACTTCAGGAATAAAAGTTTTCACTTCTGACTCTTGCATTTTCTCTTAACAAAAGTTGCTCCATTAATTAATTGTGGCAGAAAACTGTTTGCGACAATTAATCCATGCTCCTATGAAAATTTAAGTCATCTAAATTTGTCTCAGGGTTATTTGATTTATTATTAATAAATAATAGCTATGAGACAGATACTATTACCATGTCAGTTGTAACCCACAAGAACACTGAGTCACAGACGGTTGTTTGAGCTGAGTTGTCCAGACTCACAGTAAGCAAGCACTGAAGCTTTTTAAATCAAGATAGTTAAACTCCAGAGACTCTGTTTCCCTCTACAGGGTGGGACAAAAGTAGGTTTACAGTTGTGAGTACACAAAACACAGAGTTTATTCGTGTATTAATATTTATTAATTATTGTATTATTTTCCATACGAACAACTGTAAACCTATTTTTGCCTCACCCTGTAATCTCTCCTACCCACGATGATAAAATAAAATCCTGCTCCTTTACTCAAGTATGTCAAGCATTAATGACAGAGGACAAATGGAGGAAGGCTATTTGGGGAAGGAATTCTTGAAATATAGAATTGGAAATATTTTTCTAGGACCTCTGAGAAAGCTGGGACCTATATTTCTGCTACAGTTCTTATCTCTATCTAGTCTCACCCCCAAAATACTAATGCAATAATTTACCTTTTACTATTACCTATATGCCTCTTCATTCCCCACTGGTTATTCTTAGAATTACAAACCCTTTTTAAAAATGTATAATCCATTTTATGTTTCCTAAGTATTTAGTCACATTTTAGCTTAAATTTCCCCCACACAGGGTGGTTGGTATAATGTAAATATTGCATAATATTACCTTGTAGAGCACATGGTATGTCACTGGCATTTATTGATTTTTCCATGTGCTTAGGCTCACAATGTCTATTAATACAAATTTAACACTAATGCACAACCCACATTCTTTGCAACATATGCAGCATAGAATTTTAATAAAGTTAAAATTTTGATATTCAAAGTATGCATTGTATACACCCAGGAAGTACAGAGAAATTCTAATATTTTTTGACAAAATTAGTATGTAATGTAAAGGCAAAAGGAGAAACCTTGGACATGGATCCAGTTGTTTTTCAATACTTGCTCCACTGTTTATTTGCTGTGGGACTTTGTGCTTGTTACTCAATTTCTTTTAACGACAATATTCTTTCCTCTAAATACATATAATAACTCATGTTAATGGTGATGAATATAAATTACTTTAATCACCAGAAAAAAAAGGTTGACTATTATAACAAAATTTCTTTCTTTCTTTTGCCTCTTTCTCCTCCAAAATCACTGCTGCATTTACTGTTGATATCTTGGGGCCTGAAATATAATGCTGCTTCTACTGTCTTTCTTATCTTAAAATGGATATAGAGTTAATAGCAGCTAGTCTTAGTGTTATCTTTATGATCCCAGACTGTAAGGACAGAGACACTGACTGTCTTTTACTTTCCAAACTGATTCTCAGTTCTTACCTCTGAATACTAGACTGGGTTAGTCTTCAGCCCCGCATCTATTGTAACATGTATTGGGTTATATTTTATTTTGTGTGTGTGTGATTCCCTTTTGAATTTTATAAGTTATTTTTTATAAATTAATTTTTAAAATTATTTTTTCCTTTAAAAAGAAATTTGTGCACTATAAATTATTTTTTCCTTTAAAAAGAAATTCCCGGGCTAGAAATTCCTTATATAATGAGGATTCTGTTAGGAAACAAAATTCTATTCAGATTTTTAAAATTCAGCAGTAAAGGTTTTCCTCTGAGGATTCCATTCACAGAATTGAAAAGGAAGTACTTCACACACTTTGATTAAAAAAATCCACATACTTCACATACTTTAAAAAGTTGAGGCCCAGCCCTCTTCACTTTGGCTCAGTGGTTAGAGCAGGGACTGAGGGTTCCCAGGTTCAATTCTGGCCAAGGGCAAGTACCTTGGTTGCAGGCTCCATCCCAGGCCAGGTCAGAGTGAATGACAGAAGCATCAAATTGATGTCTCTTTCACATTGATGTTTCTCTCTCTCTGTGTCTCTCTCTCCATTCCACTCTCTCTGAAAAGCAATGGAAAATTATCCTTGGGTGAAGATTAAAAAAAAAAAGTTGAGGCCCCCAAAAGTTTTTGATTATGTGGGTTAAATCTGTCACTATTTTGTTCTTTATTAAAATTAAAACTGATTAATTACTAAAATACTTATTGATTAATTTGAAATGAATAATAATAAACCTGTTACGTGTTACACATTTTTATTAAAAACATATTCTCAAAAATAAAATATGAATTAAAAAGACATATTTTACATTTTCACAAGTTGCCTCAATGCCTTACTTAATTGAAGACAACTGCATTCTCATATATGCTTCTGCATTTAATATGTTGCAATATTTTCTTGGTTGAAATATTTGGGAAAAAATCCATTCTTTCATAAAAAGTCATTACCGTGATTCTATATTTACCATGTCCTCTGGCAGCATTTTGGTTTCATCAGGGTAACAAATCTTCATTTCCATAAGACCTACTTGTTGCTGGTCCTGTCCTTATTGAGTCACTTCTCCTTGCCTCCACTATCTAGCAGCAATTTAACTTCCCCTTGGTAATCAAGACTGTTATGCACTGAATATTTGGGGCTCATATAGGTGGCTGAAGAAACTAGAGCTCTCTCTCTGCCATGTGAGGATACAGCAAGAAGGAGGCTGTCTATAAGCAAGGAAGAAATTCCCTCACCAAAAACCCAGCCATGCTGGCACTCTGATCTCAGAAGCCCCAGCCTCTAGGACTGAGAAATAAATGTTTGTTATTTAAGCCATCTACTCTCTGATATTCTATTACAGCAGCCCACACTGACTGAGACAAAAATTAATCACTCTGGCCAGAAAAGTAACTCCCTTATTTGCATCTTTGATTCACGAGAAGCCCAATGTATCCAGGAGGCAGTTTAATAAAATCATGATTGTATTCCCTAGTGGAAGCTTTTCTTCCTTGGGAAGTAGAACTTTCAAACTCACTAGGTTATAGGAGAGCAAGACAAACAACAACAAAACTAAAAATAAGAACATAAATAGGTTATTATGTATAATTAGGGCCACTCCTACCTTCACTTCTTAGTACCTGTTCCCCTCCGTGCTGTCTAAGAAAAAAGTGCCATGTGTTGGTTGCTGGCTTAAAATACATACCATATTCTGTTAGATAGCACCACATTCTCTCAAAGCAATGTCACCTGGGGAGTGTCATAACTGAGCTTTCAACAGGTCATTCCACTCTTCTCTCAGGTCAACTGCTTCTGTGTGGGGCACATGGTAAGGCCAACTGCATGAGTATGTGCCCAGTTCCTCAATAATATCATGGTAAAATGAGTTTCCTTATCATAGGCAATATTATATCGTGTTAACATGGTAGTGAATGAAACCATCTAAAAGTCTATAAATGATAATCCCAGCCAAATTGTTTAAGACATGGAAAGAAAAAAAGATGCTCAGGTTCGTTATTTGCAAGAGGATGAATGGCTGCCTTCACTGAATACAGCTGTACAATGGAATCATTCTTTGCTAACAGGTCTAACTAGGTCGTGGTACAAAATGAGGAACTCCGTATTGCCTCTGTCATTGGCAAGCTTGGCACTTAACAAGGGCAGTAAGTGGTCAGACCAGTCTTGGTTAAGTGAAATACATCTTGCTGAAATCGTGCTTACCCCCTAAGCCTATTGCTATGGTCACTTTGTAAACAAGTTCATTGAGCAAGCATCAGGGTAGATGGGTAAAAAATATTGGCTTACAGAGGATTGTTCATCTTATCTGATTATTAAAAGTGGAAGACCTCAGTCGTTGCCTATTCCCAGTAGTCCATCTACATACCTTCTTTCCAGACCTTATTGTTACCAATCTGTTAGGCTTATTTTAAATAAGTCACGGAATGGCTATGCAGTCTGTTTAACCATTACCCATGAGGCAATATCAATCCATTCCTCAGGCCATCTTTTCTTTCCATCAGAGTGAAAAACAAGATGTCCTGTGTTTAAGTTTGACCTTTAGGGAAATTTTTTCTTTACTGTCAGCAGATCACAAAGAAGCATCTGTAACTCCATGTTTATTTGTTCATTCCCTTTTCTGATCAAAGAAAGAGACTGTTAGTATTTATTTAGAAGGAGATTGCAAAATATCAGCACTAGTTACTGTCATAATCTGAGGTGCAGACTTAGGAATCTTCATTGTGTTTTTGTTTTTTTTGACCTGTTGAGCCTGGTGTCATATAAACTGTTTCTTTTTATTAATGGAATTCTGTAGAATAAGCCCAATTAATAATTTTATACCACCCAGTTTGTGATGGGCAGTACTTTGTGTGTGTCCTACATTAAGCATTGGATTTCTGTCACAGCACAATTATAACTCCTGGGCTACTTCTAGATAAAGATAGTAATTGCCAGAAAAGGACATGACTTTGCCCCCACATTCTACAAATATGTACTGTGATTTTGCCAGTGGGGCTTCAGAGAGGCTCCATACAACATCCTTATCTGCCATAGGGTCTTCAAGTACCATTGTGCCCGCTATAAGTGCAAGGGCAAAACAGCTTGCTCACACATTGGACCTGCTGCAGAGCCTTTCCTTTCCCCATCTTTATCCAAAACTGACATCCTCATGAAGTACCAGGTAGATAAGTCAGGGAACCTCATCCAAATGTATTATATGTTACATAAAAAATCCAAAGATGTCCACCAAACCCCTTTATTTGTGACAAAGTGTGGCAACTTGTCTTTTACTTTAGAAGGAATAAGCTGAGACCACTGGGCTCCTAGAAAATTTAACAATAATGCTCTCATCTAAAGTTTTATGAATTAATTTCCCATTCTCCAGAACTCATATGTCTTAGTAAGATATCTAGGATACTTGCTTCTCCTACATATGGGAGTATCAATGTACCCGAGGTCTTTGCAGATTACATTATGATAAAGAACAGTAGACTTACCATAGCTTTGAATAAAAGAGTGAAACCTTCCATGCCCAGTGATGGAGATCTATTTCCAATGTTTCTTACTAAATGGTTGGAGGGAAAAGTAAAACAAATAAAAAGAATTTCCAAGATAAGTTGCTTAATGCCAACTACCAGGGAATGTGCTATTTTTTTTCCCAGTAAATGTATAAACATCTTTTTAAAATTGTTATGTTTTAATTTATCTTTATTTTTGAAAGTACTAAAAATGTCCCCCTTTTTCCCCCCCATTGATCCCCTTCACTCTGCTTGTGCCCCCTCTAGGCCTTCACCACACTATTATCTATGTCCATGGCTTATGCATATACACATATAAGTTCTTAGATTTTTCTCTCCCCACCTACCCTCCCACCCCTGCCTTCCCTCTAAGATTCGTCAGTCAGTTCCATGCTTTCATGTCTCTGGATCTATTTTGTTCATCAGTTTATTTTGTTCATTAGATTCCACATGTGAGTAAAATCATGTGATACTTGTGTTTCTCTAAATGGCTTATTTTGCTTAGCATAATACTTTCCAGGTCCTACTGTACTGTCTCAAAGGGTGAGGGATCCTTCTTTTACACAGCTGCATAGTATTCCATGGTGTAAATGTCTGAGAAGATGCTTGATATGATTTCAATCTTCTTGAACTTGTAGAGACTTATTTTGTGTCCTAACATGTGGTTTATGTTTGAGAATGTCCCATGTGCACTTGAGGAGAATGTATATTCTGCAGCTTTGGGGTGAAATGTTCTGTAAATATCAGTTAAATCCACCTGGCCTGGTGTGTCATTTAGAGTCACTGTTTCCTTGTTGACTATTTGTCTGGAAGATCTATCCAGTAAAGTCAGTGGGATGTTCAAGTCCCCTACTGTGACGGTATTGCTGCTAATCTCTCCTTTAAAGTCCTCTAGAAGTTTTTTGTTTTGTTTTCAGCCTGTGTGAGTTTTTTGTTCTGAGATGGGTCTTTTGGGGACAGCATATATTTGGGTCATGTTTTCTTATTCATTCAGCTACCCTATATCTTTTGATTGGAGCATTTATATTTAAGGTTATTACTGATAGGTACTGATAGGTATTTATTGTTATTTTATTTCTTTATGCCTATGTTTCTCATTCTATTTCAACTTCTTATTACACTAGTCCCTTTAACATTTCTTGCAATGCTGGTTTGGGGGTGATAAACTCCTTTAGCCTTTTTTTGTCTAGGAAGCTCTTTATTTCACCATCTATCTTGAATGATAGCCTTGATGAATAGAGTGGTCTTGGTTTCAGATCCTTGCTTTTCATTAGGTTGAATACTTTATGCCATTCCCTTCTGGCCTGGAGAGTTTCTGGTAAGACATCAGCTGACAGCCTTATGGAAGCTCCTTTGTAGGGAACAGATTTTTTTTTTTTTTCTTGCTGCCTTTATTCTCTTTGTCTTGAATTGTTGGCATTTTAATTATGATGTGTCTGGGTGTGGGCTTCTTTGGGTTCTTCTTGCTTGGGACTCTCTGTACCTCCTGAAATTGTGTGACTTTTTTCTTGACCAGGTTAGGGAAGTTTTCTGCCATTATTTCTTCAAACAGGTTCTCTAACCCTTGCTTTCTTTCTACTCCACAGGATGGGGCACCTGATTCTTATTCAATCTCTTAATGAGCCTCAGGCAGTATAAATTCTACAGAGTGGGGTGAGATGTTTTCAATGGGTGGAGCAATTGTTTCTCTCTCAGGCAAAAGCTGCTTGGATGGAAAGATGTCCTCTGCTCTATCCCCCAAGTCAGCAACTTTGGATTCTCCTCACACAGCTCTAATCCACTCTGCCTTCCCTCCGCCAGATCCCAAGGTGAGTGGTTGCACACAAAACTTTGTGCATTGGTCTTTTAAGAGGGTTCCTGCATTTCCAGCCTTCTCTCCCTGGCAGATAGAAACTTGGCTGCTTCTTACAGTCAGATGTTATGTGGGCACCTTTCTCAGTTCTGGTGCTCTGTACTGGGAAGCCCAGGTTGGGGTTTAGGCCTCAGAGTTTTCAGTGGGAAATCCCTACAGCTAAGATATCTCTCTAGAACTTCAGCTGCTGCCTGTGGGAGCCAAGCCAGCTCTCTCGAGTGGTAGAAGGCCACACTTTCTACCAGTCTCAATGCGGTCTGTTTTACATCCTTGGTTATGAGGGTGCTCTCCAGCTAGTCTTCAGTTGATTATTCAGGATGATTTTTCTGTATTTTAGTTGTAATTCCAGTTTGGTCCTGGGAGAGTGTCAGTGTAGCTTCCACTCAGTCCACAGCCATTGGAAGGTATTGGGTATAAGCATCTTGACATTCAGTAATGGGTAGTATTATCTTATCAAGTTTATGGTAATGCACAGTTACTCTCCAAGAACAATCAAACGTTTTTCACCGACCAAAAGAAAAAGAATACCAGCCATATATGACCATTCATGTTTTTTATATCCTCTGCATTTTCCTCTTGTACAGATTTTATTTTGACTTAATATTTTGGTAAAGATAGGGTATAAAATTGAGAATGTTCTAATGGCTTCTGTTTGTTTTTTCTTAAAACAAGGATCAGGGAACAACTGCAGGGATCTTACTAGATGTTCAATGTGTCTCTTTTAACTACACATTCAAGAATCCAGGCTCTAAGCACAGAATGGGCCTCTGGCATCTTTCAGCTCCATTTTGAACAGTGGATCCCAGCATCTATTCATAGCCCATAACAAATAATCTAAGGAGATCTTTGTCTTTCCTGTTTCGCAGTGACTAATCATACTATAAATGGTCACAAATACTTCTGGAGAAAGTTTAGAGGAAACTTCAATATATGTATTTGTGGCTAACTTTTCATGTTTTTCTTAAAAGGGACCCCTCCCCTTTCTTCTCTATGTGTCATGTCTATGAACTGGCTTAGGTTTTAATATTGTGTGAAAAGCTTTGAATCCTTTCTTTGGAGCCTAAAGTCAATTTTCTTCCCACCAGACATAAGTTTCTCACTTTTAAATGTTAAATAGAACATGAGTAAGTTGCTCATTTATTTCATTCTTAGGGACCTTGTGATCAGTTGGCCTCCTCTGTAGAACCCAATTGCATCCAATAATCTGATTAAAACTAGGTCCTTGTGGCTTATTAGGGTAATTACTCCCACCTGATCTCTGTCTGTTAAGCACTGCCAAACGTCTCCACCATCCAGAGATGCCATTATTTCTACTGAAATCAGGGAGCCCAATTCCATGATATTATTACCCGTTGTCATCTCCAACTTGTAGAGGACACTCACTACAGATCTCTTCATGGATTCTGGTAGTCCCCACAAAAACGTATTTCTTAACATTTTGAGACAGTCAGATCAGTTCCAATATGCCTATCTCACTAAGCCTTTGAACCCCTTCTTTTATAGTATGCCAATAAGTCTAGCATTTTAGCTTCATTGCTGTAGGTCATTGTTTTTCCCACACTTCAATATGCTAAAGAATCAAACTCTTACATACATTCTCAAGTGCTTGGGCAAACATATTAAATGCAAAATACTGGGTCAATACCACTTTTTTAAAAAATAAATTTGGTCCTGTTAGATTGGATACCCTTAGAAGTTGTAAACTTATGATTTTATTTTGTGTATAGCTTATCTTCTGTTGAGACTGCATTTCTCAGTCTAGAGTTTAGATCCAGAGGCACTGACAAATAGCGGGGGAGCATCTTTAGGGAAATAAGCATCTCCTTGCAAGCAACTGCCCCAGCTCAAGTAATTAATGGGAGTTTTTTTTGTGTTTTGTTTTTTTTTAATATATCTTTATTGATTTCAGAGAGAGGCAGGGAGAGGGAGAGAGAGAGATAGAAACATCAATGATGAGAGAGTCTGATTGGCTGCCTCCTGCAGGCTCCCTACCAGGGATCCAGGCATGTGCCCTGTCCAGGAATCGAACTTCGATCTCCTGGATCCTAGGTCGATGCTCAACCACTGAGTTACGCCTGGCTGGGCAATTAATGAGTTTTTATAAAAAGAAACATTAGTTTCCTGAGACAGTAAAAGAAGAACTTCTACAGGAAGTGGGTTTCAAAAATATTTTAGGGACAAATTCCCAATTTTGTTTGTACCTACCAAAATTCCCCCAAACCAAGTCTTCAAATCCCACTTAGTATGAAATAAAAACAACCTCATTTTGAAATTTCTTTAAAAATAAATTGTATAGGAGGAAGCCAGGGAACATGCACATTTACAGATCTTCATTATGGCCTGATTTTAAAAAGAGCCCCTAGTATTTACTGGACTCATTTCTCCATAGTGCTCAAGTAAGCAGCAAATGAGGAGCTGATGAAAGAGCATAAAGTCTGTCAGGCAATGAGAGCATCAAGAAGAATAAGAAATGCTATCAATGAAACATGGTATCTAATGCCTACCTGTCTACTCCAGAGACGCATTAAAAACTATGGGAGCAAGTGTTGATGAAAACCAAAAATTACTAGCCCCAATTCTTTTAGACAGGAAAAGAACATTATGAGTGACTACTGTAGAACCATGGAGGGTAGAGGTAAACAAAGCTGACAAACCAGAAATAAGAGATCATGATCCTAAGGACAAGATTTGTTTTGTGGCACAGTGTTCTGGGTGTGATAGTATTGGGACAGTAATATATGGTCCTCGCTGTTGTGAGCTAGAGATGGTTCAAGTAGCCTTAATCAAGTAACATTTTGGTCAAATATCTCACATGTCATGAGTGAGCATTTTTCTTCATTAAATAATATCATAAGTAGTAACTGAGGGTCTGCTCTTTGTTTATCATTCTCCTAGATATGGGAATAAAACAATAAAAAATTACCCCAAGTCTCTTTTCTTCAGAGAACTTATGTTAAGTAAAAAGAACTATAGTTTTATTTAGCAAATGTAATAAATTAAAATAAATTCATATATGATTATAAATCCCATTAGCTTTACTAAGGAATTTTTCAAGTTCAATGATAACCTAAAGAATTTAGTTTAGATATTTTCCCAACATAAAAATCCAGGCAGTAGCTCTGGTTTCTTTCTTTTCAAAAATTGATTCAGTTCCCTCTTGAGCTGATTTTTACCACGTTGCTTCTGTTATTGACTTTGGCAGTTTGTTACTTGTCTGAACTGCTCTTTTGTGTAATGAAATTCTTTTGAATCGCCTATAGGCTATGCTCGTACTTAATTTCAATGCATGAACTTGTGTTTTTAAATTAGCTACTCCTTCAAGCAGCAGATTTTTTCTCTTCTTCAGATTTTTTTGTATTCCTGCAAGATCTCACATATTAGCCTCTTTTATTTCTAAGATATTGTAGGCTTTCAAAGAGTGAGGCTTAAGCCTGCAGTTAAGAGCAATGAGGCACAAAATTGCTCATGCAAGAAATATTATCATTTTCTTTGTGCATCTGAAAAGAAAGGATTGATGTTGTCCAATCATGAGCTAACCAGTAGGGTGAGGGCACACAATCACACACAACCTGTCATTACATCTTAACAAGTTTAACAGAGACTTTGGTACCCACAATTATAAACTGATAAATACCTACTTGATGATGTACCTTTCTCCTTACGACATATGCTGTTATTTGTTCTACAATATCTATCCATACTCTACATGCCACAGTGCTTTTTCAAGGGAGATTAATAACATTTCAGAGCAGACTTCTAGTTTTTTCCAAGATGCAGTGAAAGACCAAGGCCTGTGGAGAAAAGAAGTGAATGCTTTTCAATCCCTAGTCTCCTGCAGTCTGTTTCAAGTCTGCCAGACTCATAGCTGAACTGGGAGTAGAGCCCAGTCTAGACTCTGACCCACTAGACCATGGAATTTTCCACATCAAACAGCCTCATCCTTAATTAGTCTTCATTTAAGTAGACAACTGAATATATTCTCATCCTCTACACCCAACATTTTCTGTATATTTTTTGTTATTAGAATTTTATTGCCACAATTATGGAATATCAGTGTCCACCGTCTGCCCTCTCTGCTTTCAAAAACTTCACTTTGGCTCATACTCGGCTCTATTCCTGACTCCTCTGTGGTTTCTTTCTTTTTTCTTTTTTTAATTTTTTATTTTATGACATCTTATAGACTGAATGGATGTTTTTAACTTTATTTTTTATTCTATTTTCGCCCCATACTTGTTGGAAATCTATATGTACTGTGTCTATCTTGTGTGTTGTTACTCTTGCTACTTTAAGAAGTACTTATATTTTGAAGATATTTAAAATGGATCTTGAAATAAGCTTAAGTTCTAGAAAGACTTTTCCTGCTTATATTATTTTGCTGTTCAATATATAAATTCTAGCTTATTTTTACCCAATCTCCGCAATTAGACATTTAAAATTAGTATATTGCCAATTGGTTTAGTTGCTAAATTATTTACCATTATTTTTATCTATCCCTACTTTTTGTCATTCACTCCACATCAGGGAAATGATTTCCTTCTGCTTGAAATACCTCCTTTAAAATTTCTGTTTAGTGACCATTTATTTATTGAGGTTAACTTTTGTTGGCTAATGTTTGCCAGAAAATGTTTATTTAACTCTCATTTTTAAGGGATAATTTGGCTTGGTATAAAGTTAGTTTGCCAAAAATTCTCTTTTGACTCTTTAGAGATATTATTCTACTGTTCTCTAACTTCCATTTTTTACATAGATAAGTTATTTTAAATCCATTTGTACTTCTTTGGCTGCATTTCAAATCATATTATTTGGTGTCCTAAAGTTTCACCAGAATAAGGAATTATGTAGAATAGTGTGTTTTTCCTTTTATCTCACTTGCAAGTCACTGGATTTTTCTAGATCTGACCTTTGGTGCATTCAACAATTCTGGAGAATTTTTATCCATTACCTCTTACTATAGTCTCTTTCCTGTTATTTCTCTTTTCTCTTTCCAAAACCCTGATTCAGTGTATGTTATAGCTCCTCACTCTAACTTCTGCATCCTAGGTAAGCCAGACCTAATTGGGTGAACCCTTTAAAAGCAGGTCTCAAGTTCTGAGGTGGAGGATGCCAGAGGGGGTAGAAGCAGCAAAGATACTTCCCTCTTTACTGGAGGAAGCACACTGCCACATTATGGATAGAGCCACATGACAGGGAACAGCAGGAGACCTATGAGCTGAGGGTCTCAGTCCTATAGTCAAAAAAAAAAAAAATGGAATTCTGCCAACACTCAGTGAGCTTAGAAAAAGACCCCAGGTTCAGGTGAGATCACAGCCGGAGTCTGTACCTTGATTCCTTGAACAGAGGACTAGCTAAGCATTTCCCAGACTACTGACACACAGAAACTGTGGAACAGTTCATCTGTGTTTTTTGTGCTATGCTTGTGGTACTTTTTCTGCAGCAATAGAAAACCAGTACACTCATTAATGAATGAAAAAAATAAGACGCTATAACTAATTCAATGGAAAATTCAAATAACATGTGCATAGGAATGCTGAAATGAATGAGCAAAATATATGCAAAACTGGCCACTATCCACAGGGCAATGATCATCTACATTCACTGGGTAAAACACATTTCTGTGGACGAGTATCACTGACACTGCTGTCAGTGTTTGTTTTTTTCTACAACTTACAGAGCTGTAGAGTTCCAAGACAAAAACAGATACATAGAATTAACTAACCAGATGGATGCATGCACTAGACAGCGCACTCACACATCTGTTTTGAGCATTTAAACATTTTTTTCATAAATTTCCCTGACCAAACAAAATAGGGTTATGCTATTTAATCAATTTACTTCAAACATTATAAAGAGAGTACAGAAAGATCATGAATTTGAGAATGTTAATCACATGGAAAGTGTAGTTATTATTAAAATCATCCAAACAAATGAGTGATAGCTCCTTGAATCTCTACTAGGAATATATATAAATGAGCATTCACAGAGGTGCTCACAATCTTTCTGCGCAGAGTAAGCCCTGGGTTGTTTAGCTATGCAGGAATGCTCTATCATACAGGGAAGGTATCTCTCAAAATATATTCAGTTGATTATCTATTCCCTGGAACTTCTGTTTGAGAAGCTCAACAAACACCTAGCACTGGAAAGGAAATAGAGAAATGTGCTGTGCATGGAAAGAGAAAATCTACATGTACAAATACAGCTTAGAAAGTATTTGCCAATAAATGTCAAATGCATATAACTGACCCAATAATCATTGCAAAAATAATCATTCTACTCAGGCATTTCTCTGAATATCATCTAAAAAAGCATATTCAGTTTTTAAACTGAAGAGAGTTTAAAGAATTGCTTACTTTCTTGAGAAATGTATTTGTTTTCTTGAGGACCCATTGTTCAGACAGTTGGTTTCTCCTACGACGTAGCTGTTGGTTTTGGTTTTAGATTTTTTTGTTCTTGTTGTTTTTAATAATAACATTCACTCATGCAAAGGTTCATGGCTTTGAGAAGTGTGTGGGAAGATTGTAGTTTTGCATGCTCTGAAGCTTGGCAAGAAATCATTACAATGTGGGATATGTGCCATCACATACTTTCTCTTGTTTTCTTTCAATTTGAGCCAAAAGGAAGTTTAGAGGTAGCAGTAGGCTATTTTCTGCTTAGGCTGTAAAGTACAAAGAGCTGTTTCCAGAATTAGGATGTAGGAACTATTACAACATAAATACAAGCTGTGTCTAGACTTTGGTAAATCCAAATGGCTAATTGTTACTTGTGTACTATACCAGGAGTAGATGAAATAAACTTTTAGATTGAAAAGTCTTACTGTTTAGCTCTAGTATTTAAGACTCAAATAATACTCATCTAGTATTCAAGGATTCTACTGAGCTTCTGAAGATTCCTGAGGTTCAGGGATGGCCACGTGGAATAAAGTGAGGGTCTGTGTTGATGTGTAGAGTTGACCAACCCAAGAAACTGCTTATACAAGTTTTGATTACTGACTTTCTACAAGTTTCATTTGAAAAGTAAGATCTGCCCCACCTCCACCCCAATTTTGAAAATAATCCAATTAGACTACATTAGTTTTCTATTGTTAGGCAACAAATTACCAGAAACTAACAACTTAAATTAACACCCACTTATTATTTCACAGTTACGTCAGTCAATAGATTAGATGGGCTCAACTGAGTTCTGTGCTTATGTTTGCAATTCAGGTTTCATCCAGGCTGGGTTCTTAACTATAAGTTCTTCAGATGAATCTGCTTTAGTACTTACCTAGGTTTTTAGGTGGCTGGTTTAACTCAGTAGTCTCGTATCTGGGAAAAAAGCAGGGGAAGGAGGGACCGAAATCCGTCCTTTCTTTGCTAGCTTTTAGCCAGCAGGGTCTGCTGTCAGCTTCTACAGGCTACTAGCACTTCTCATCCAGTGGTTCTTTTAGAGCCATCAAGGGTGAATCAAATACCTCCCATATTTGAAATGTCTGATTTCTTCTGCTACCAGCCAGAGAAAACACTCTACTCTTAAAGGGCTTGTCGGTTAAATTAGGCTCACCTCGGTTATCTCCCAATTTTAAGGTCAACTGTGCATGTAACATAATTATGGAAGTGATATGCCATCACACCACAGTCTCCAGGATTATGATCAGAAATGTTGGGAACATTTTAGGATTCTGCCTAACACACTGAGTTATATTAGTAGTTGAAATTGTGTGAAAGGTATATATGAGTGGAGGTGTTTGATACACAATAACCCAGAGTATGTGAAGACTCTTTTAAGTGCCCCTTGGGATGGTATCTTCGTGGCTGAGAGTTGCTAATAAAATAAATGTTTCAATGGGCTTTGCATAAGTAGATGGCATGACAGAAAATATAATTGGGTACCACTGCATTAAGGAAAGTTCTCAAGTTAGGTCAGAAATATGTGACTAGTTTCAATAAAGGTCACGTTATTTTTCAAAAAGAGAAGGAGAGAAAGCTCACCTATCAGTACTTATATTTCTTTTAAAATTCATAAGGTTTTTATATCACCAAGTACAATCTAATTGATTAATTCAAGTTTATTTTAATGACTATAACTAGAATAAGACATGAATATTTGTTTGGCTATGATTTTTTGAAACAGTTTTTATTATTTTTAGAGAACCAATCTCCTGTGTTGTCCTCAAACATCAACAAATCTCACTGTACGTAGCATTAATGGTGTCTCCTCACCTTGCTTGTTCCAGAAGTACAGGAGCTGAGAAATTTCTAGAAGTTCAGTCTTAAAATCCCAACCTATGTCAACCTGGAAAAATTTCACAGTGCTTAGAAAATAGCATTAAATTATGAGGAAAAATAAAAATAAAATAGACTATTTCTTACCTAATCACATTCCTGGAAATGCAATGCAATAGTGTATTTTTAATGTGCATTCATTATGTATAGAAACTTTTTATAACCATTAGACAAAAAAGTTAATGTGATATTTAACTTAAGAAAAAATATGATTTTGATTTTATTTGTATTTTTGTTTATTTTCTCTTTACAGCATTAGAAATGTTGCTTACTATGCTAATTAAAGCCAGTTGTGATAGTACATTAAGGGGGGGAAAAAGGCAAGGTGTGTAAACAACCCATGAGAGTTAGGTCATGCCGTTTGATGTGTAAATGAACTGCTTTAAAAAAAAAAAAAAAAAAAGTCTAGTTGAATAAATAAAATGGAACCTGAAAAAGGGGAGTTTATACTAAAGAAAAGAAATACTTATACTTTATTTTCTCAAATGCTGTCTAAAAAGTATCAGGAAGAAGAACAGGTCGAGGTCAAGGTGTGCTATCAATTTTGAATTAATCCAATATGCTTATATCTTAGCAACAAAGCCTATATCTCTATCTATAACTATATAAGCTAATTAGCTGTTTAGAAGCATAGAATTTTCAGTGAGATTTAAGAAGTATTTACTGCCAATTCATTGATGTAAATATTTTTAGTGCCTCATGCTTACTTTAGTGGAGTCAGTATATATTGACATATAAGGGAAGAAATGGGGAGTCCTTACTTAGCTAAGTGTGTAAAGGTCCCAAACTTAAAAATAAAAAAAAATATATTAGTGATTTGTCCATGTAGGTTATCAATGGTAACAAATGTATCACTCTGCCAGCAGAATTTGAAAATGGGGGAGTGTGTGCATGTGGGGGGCAGGGGTATGTGGGATATCTTTGTGCCTTCCTCTCAATTTTGCTGTGAATATAAAACTACTCTAAAATATTTATTTAAAAAAACTAGTGATGGAGTGTCTTAGAAGGGACATTATTTCAAGGTGTTAATGGGTCATGGGAGCTAATTAATAGAAAGCATAAAATACTATTTTTTTAGCACTTTGTGACTATTTGAAGTCAAAAAAGGAGCAGCTTAGTTTTTAAATTGGATGCAGAGAAGAACGATACCATCGAACATCCAAGAACTGAAGGATTATTCCCTAGCGTCCAGTTATGGATTTTTAATAGAATAAGAAAGTCAACCTGATCTTATAGTTTATGCTATAATTAAGATATTAGGGACATATGGTAAATAGTTTCTGACTCTTAATTATTTTTGTTTTCATGTCCTTTTCATTAATTTTGAATGTTGCTATTTTTAAAATACCATATCTCTAATAGGTATTCCGTAATAAGCTTTAGTGTGTACTAACAAAAATAATCAGCACACATACCAAATTGGTATAATACGAAACTAAACTGTAATCATACAATACAAAATGGATATTGTTTGTATTGGCACAAACAATACAATTAAAGTGATACTCTCCCTTAAACTATATCTGCATTCTTTCTCTCCCACTTTTCCTTAAAAAGAAGTGGAGTTACAGATGATGTGTCATAGAATTGTACACTTGAAACCTATAAACTTTATTAACCAATGACACCCCATTAAATTTAATTTTTGAAAAAAGTTGTAGAGATTCTTACACGATTTTATTTTATGTTATTGTCAAACATTTGAATCAGTAGATATTAATACAGTCATTGCACAAATGAGGAAATTGAGGTTTAGAGATAATTTGCCCCAAGTCACATATATAGTTAGTGGTGGTCCCAGTATTCAACACAGGTATGCACATACATTTAGAGACCATCTCACACAACACTATTATTTGTGAAGTGCTAATTCACTTACAGCTAGTAAATAGTTCACTCAAAGCTGCTGAAAAGTGGTAAAACAATTAGAACACAACTCCGATGGTCTCCAAAATTGGTTTTCCACTAGTTACCTTAACACCTGAAAAAAAAAAAAAAATTTGTTTTAGTTTTCTGATAGCCAGATGTCTCAGCTGACATAAATAGTTGCTTAAGAGGCAGATATAGAGGGCCTAGGTGTATCCACCTATATGTTCCTGTCATAAGTAGATACATACTACAAAGTACACTATAGCCATATAATTCTACAGTGTTCCTATAAATAATGCAATCTTCTGAAATTCTCCACTATCCTTTGATGAAGCCTTGCATACCCAATAAACAAGTGCATAGGCAAATAATGTATCCATAGGTATCTTAATTCCATTATGCACAAATTTATACACAGTGCTATATATCAGCATAGAAATGCCAAGATAAAATAGTAATGCAGAAATACAGAGAAATGAAAATGTACCCACTTATAAAGATGTTCCTAGACAGATAAAACACTGGTAATATAGTAAACATGCGCTGACACACAAAGATATGCCTGCCAATGCTCTATATTAAAAATACCTAAGCAGGACTGGATAAAAGAAAGTGAAGAGATTAGCCAAAGAACATATATGCATAGCCTGCGGTCACAGACAGCAGTGTGGTGAAGGCCAAGGGAGGGCGTGGGGCAGGGGCTGCGAGGAGGTGGTCAAAGGGGGGGAAAGGGGGACATCTGTAATAATGTCAACAATAAAAATAAAAGCAAAAAATAGTTAAGCAGAGTTATTTTTAAATTTTGAATTTCTTATTCTATTTTAAATAAGCGTGAGTTTCCCTCACTCTTCTGGTTTAAAATGGCAAGGGTATAAAGATTTAAAAAAAACAACTTACTGTATTACCCAGTATTACCCATTTGCATGTTTTTAGACTTTATGTAAAAACAAATGGCCAAAAATGATTCAAATGATAACATCAAGATAATAGCTAATCTTTAGAAATCAGAAGTGACAGGTAGGGCCTCTGATATTTTCTGAATTGTCCAATTCTTTCCTCTCATGTCTACGAGTTTATGAATAATTTCTGAGTTATGCAGTGCCAATCAAAGTTGAAAATGGCATGATATACACTAACTAGAGATTCATTTGGATATTGTCATTTTTAGCTTCTACTTCTTTGTTATTCTATAAAAGCTGAATTTTGGATATTACACTTTCAAAAAATAGCCATTTCAGATTATATAAAGAAATTGTCTTTTCATCATCAGACTACCAACTTTTATCATTCATTTACTCAACTATTTCTTCATTCAAAAAAAATTTTTTTAAGTGTTTATAGAACATGACCATACAAAAGTAAATTAGGGTTTTATATGCAGAAATATAAGAAATCCTGACTCTGCCCTTGTACTCAGGGCAGAAGAAAGTAGGCATTCCAATTATTAAAATGCACCGTGGCCAATGAACAATAAATGAACAAAAGTATAGAATTATCTAGGATGTTAGAGCTGTTAATCTATTCAGACCGGGAAACAAATGGATTTTCCTGGATGTAGAAAGCTATATCAGGACTTCGATGAGCATCATTTGAAAGAGAATTTTCAGAATCTTGGGAGAGGATGAATATACTTTGCTTGTGGAAGGACTGTGAATGATTATTGACAGAAGGAAAACTATGAGAGACTGCAAAAATGATCACAGTTTTCTTCTTCCATCTCCACCCCTTGAATCTGTACTGCCCATGTGACTGGCCTTAGCCAATGGGAAACTGTCAATTGTGAAGCATGCGTCACCTGGAAGAGTATCTGTACCTGCTACTTTTGGAACATTTTATCGTCATATAATTGAGACCATATTAGATTGCTTTATGAGAAAGGGCATGTGACCCCAGTAGCCTCTCTTACCCAGCTGTCATCC
The DNA here is from genome assembly GCF_054644295.1 of Miniopterus natalensis. NCBI lineage: Eukaryota > Metazoa > Chordata > Mammalia > Chiroptera > Miniopteridae > Miniopterus > Miniopterus natalensis. The sequence goes on along the minus strand of NC_142081.1, from coordinate 183,285,401 downwards.
AGTCAAATTCTTTAAACAGATCTGTTGAGCTGACCAGAAGCTGACCACAGATGAGTGAATGAGGCCAGAGCATTACCTAGCTGAATGCAATCCAAATGAAATCTTAGAATTAAGAGCTCAATAATACGATGCCTGACTTTGTCAGTGTGTATCTCATCATGGTGTTACGAAATTAAGGGATGCATCAGATTACCAAGGCAATGATAAAGTGAAGGATATTATAGAAAATTGCTATTAAATTGTTGATGATTTCTCATCATGAGGATTCCTGAGAGGTTGGATTTAAAGTAAAGCATTCCTCTCAGAGTAAAGTAATGATAATTTCTCAGTATATTCTTTTCTTTGCAATTATTCATTGTATAAATGAACGGGACCCTATCTTTTTTATGCTTTGACTATTGATTGAGCAAAGGACATTTTTAAAAGTAGTAATTTGCTTGTTTTCGCAGAGGAAATTCAGAGTACTCCTAACTGTTGAAAGCAGTCGTTTATTTTATTGAGACCCAGGAGTATCTTCACACCCTGTGAACAATGGACAGTTTCTTTATACCACAGCTTTATGTGGACTCTCTAGAGTGACTAGCAGGAGTGTCTTCAGTATATATAGAGGAGCATACACATGCACACTTGTATGTATTTTTGCTGTACTGGGTAAACTGAGTCTATTTATCAATTGCATATACCATCATCAATCTGGGCTTTCAACCTCAGCACAAATGGTAATTTCTAAAGATCATGTTTACCATCCTTACACTAAACTACACTAACCTATTCTTTTAAATGACTTCCTTTGCCTTTTGTCTTTTGTTCCTTGTTGTGTGATTTCTTCATTGAGGCTTCAATCAACAAAATCAGATCTTTGCATGGTTTCGTGTCTCAGTTGCCTTGGAGATTGTTTCTCTGCATCCACTGTTAGACAATTAGGTGGAATGGTTAGCATCTGCTACCAGTCCCCACGTTTGACTCCTTTGATTTAATTTTAGTTTGAGGTTTGATGTACCCACAGTATGCACAATTTAGTAAATTTAATAAATGATTTAAAGTGCACAGTCAAAAAGTGATCAGATGTTCTATGTTGTTAACTGTTTAGGACACAGATAACTTACAGATTCAAAAGTGAAAGAAGAACATGTCAGGAAAAATAACAATTCAAAAAGTTGTAAAAATAGTTTAACTTATTATTTGACTTTAAGTTTTTTATATTGTACATATAATATAGTATAAAGTTTATGTATATTATATATAGTATATTATGGTATATATCTCTACTCCTTTCTCTGGAATAAATTTCTAATTTCATAGAAGTGTACTAGTGTTCACTTAGGGAAGTACTGTAGCCAAGTTTCTAACAGGAAGGTGTTATTTAATCACTCTCAGGCTTTGCTAGACATTGGAAATTATTGGGATGTTTTTTAAAACACTGATGCATAGGTCACTGCTTCAGAGATTCTGAGGTTTGGGATGCGGCCTAGTTATAGGCATTTAAAATATTCTCCATTTGATTCCAATATGCAGTTAGGCTAAGAAACGACTGGGCTATAAAAATAAATGGCCTCTATTATCTCCTTTTGAACATAATAGATTAGAAGCAGTATTCTCTATTAAGTCAGAGAAAAGAATGAGAGGGGGAAAAACTTTCATGCCTCTCTGGATTATTAATAGTCCCCGTCAAAGCCACAGCAGCAATGCCAGGACAACTGCCGAAACTCCTAGAACTGGCAGAGTCAGAAAGAGCATATTTCATGAATTGACTCTCCTTGCTGTAGAAAAGCAGTTTACTCCATATCAAATAATAACAAGTATTGAATGCTTACCATCCACTCATGCTTTAGATACATGATCTATTTTGATCTTTACAAGCAGTGTAAATGACAACATTGCTTTTTACTGAGATGAACAGCAAGGCTAAGATAAACTAGGTAATGAGCAATTTTGTTTCATAATTTACAGGCTTACCTCCTCTATTGCACTTCATTTTGCTATAATCTGTTGATATTGCATCTTTACAAACTGGTTGTTTATGGCAACCCTGCATCAAGCAGGTCTGTCCACGCCATTTCCCCTACAGCATTTGCTCACTTTGTGTCTCTCCGTTGCATTTTGGTCATTCTTGGGATGTCTCATACTTCTTCATTATTATGCTTGTTACTGTGATCTGTGATCAGTGACCTTGTTGTTACTATTGTAATTGTTTTGGGGCCCCCAGGTGGTGCCCATATAAGGTGATAAACAATGGATAAATGGTGTGTGGGTTCTGACTGCTCCACCAACCGGCCTTTCCCTTGTCTCCTTCCCACTCCTTGGGAATCCTTATTCCCTTAGACACAGTAATATTGAATTAGGACAGTTAAAAACCCTACAGTGGCCTCAAAGTGTTCATGCGAAAGGAAGAGTTGCAAGTCTCTCCTTTTAACTCAAAAGCTGGAAATGGTTAAGGTTAGTGAGGAAGTCATGTCAAAAGTCATGATAAGTCAAAAGCTAGGCCTCTTCAGCCAAAAAAGTTAGCCAAGTTGTGAATGCAAAAGAAATATTCTTGAGGGAAATTAAAAGTGCTACTCCAGTGAACACACGAATGACAAGTGAAACATCCCTATTGCTAATATGGAGAAAGCTTTAGTGGTCTGGATAAAAGATCAAACCAGCCACAATATTCCCATCAGCCAAATCTTAATCCAGAGCAAGGCCCTAACTCTTCTTTAATTCTATGGAGGCTGAGAGTGTGGAAGCTGCTGAAGAAATGTTTAAAATCAGCAGAGGTTGGTTCATCGAGTTTAAGACTAGAAACTATTTCCATAACATATAAGTACAATGTAAAGTCAAGTAAATGCTGATGTAGAAGCCACAGCAAATTATCTACAAGATCAAGCTAAGATAATTAATGAAGGCAGCTAAGTAAATAAAACATTTTCAATGTAGATGAAGCAGTCTTATATTGGAAGAAGATGCCATCTTGGGCTTTCATGACTAGAGAAAAGAAATCAATCGCTGACTTCAAAGCTTTAAAGACAGGTTGACTCTCTTGTTAGAGGCTAATACAGCTGGTTGAAACCAATGCTCTCTTTCATTCTGAAAATACGAGAGTCCTTAAAATTTATGCTAAATTTACTTTGCCTGTGCTCTATAAATGGAACAACCAAGCCTGCATGACAGCACATATGTTTACAACATGGATTATTGAATATTTTATGTCCACTGTTGAGACCAACTGCTCAGAAACAAAGATTTCTTTCAAAAATACGACTGTTCATTGACAATGCACCTGTTTACCCAAGAGCTCTGATGGAAATGTGTAAGGAGATTATTGTGTGTTTTTTTATTTTTAATTTTTTAATTTATTGATATTTTTTACAGAGAGAGGGAGAGAGATCAGTTTGTTGTTCCACTTATTTATGCATTCATTGGTTGATTCTTATATGTGCCCTGATGGGGAATCGAACTTACAACCTTGGCATATATTGGGATGATGCTCTAACCAACTGAGCTACCCTGCCAAAACTTAATGTTGTTTTTATGATTTCTAACACAAAATCCATTCTGCATTCCATGGATCAGTAGTAATTTTGAATTTAAAGTCTTATTATTTAAAAAATACATTTGTAAGGCTATAGTTGCCATAGAGGATGATTTTTTTGATGGACATGACAAAGTAAACCTTCTGGAATGGATTCACCATTTCAGATATCCTTAAGAACATCTGTGATTCATGGGAAGAGGTAAAATACATCAATATAAAAAGAAGTTTGAAAGAAGTTGATTTCAATCCTCATGGATGGCTTTGAGGGGTTCAATACTTTAGTAAAAGACGTGCCCAGCCAGACGTGGCTCAGCAGTTGAGCATCAATCTAGGATCCAGGAGATCGGGGTTTGATTCCCTGGTTAGGGCACATGCCTGGGTTGCAGGCTGCAGCAGATCCATGACTCTCTCATCATTGATGTTTCTATCTCTCTCTCTCCCTCTCCCTTCCTCTCTCTGAAATCAATAAAAGATATATTTAAAAAAAAAAAAAAAAGACGTTAACTTCCAATGTGGTGGAAACAGCAAGAAAACTAGATTTAGAAGGGGAGCCTGAAAATGTGATTGAATTGCTGCAATCTTATGATAAAATGTTAATAGATGAAGAGTCGCTTCTTATGGATGAGCAAAGAAAGTGTTTTCTTAAGATGGAATCTACTCCTGTTGAATAGGCTGGGAAACTTGTTGAAATGACAACAAAGGACTTGGAATATTACATAAATTTAGTTCACAAAGCAGCAGCAGAGTCTGAGAGGACTGACTGTGGGTAAAATGCTATCAAACAGCATTGCACGCTACAGTGAAATTGTTTATGAACGGAAGAGTCAATCAATGAAACAAACTTTATTATTGTTTTATTTAAAGAAATTGTCACAACCACCCCAGTCTTCAGCATCTACCACCCTGATAAGTCAGCAGCCATCAACACTGAGGCAACACCCTCCACCAGCAAAAAGACTATGACTCACAGAAGGCTCAGGTGAAGGTTAGCATTTTTTAGCCATAAAGTATTTTTAATTAAGGTACAGACATTTCTTCTTTAGATAAAGAAGTAGTGCACCCTTAATAGACAACAGTATAATATAACTATAACTTTTATGTGTAATGGAAAACCAAAAAATTCATTTGCCTCACTTTATTGCAAAATCACTTTTTGTGGTGATGTGGAACTGAACCCCACATTGTTTCTGAGTCATGCCTGTACTTTATTTTGTAGTGTATGTGTGATATGTGGGTGTGTGTGTGTGTTACCTTTCATCTGTAATGTAGGAATAGTTAATTTTTCTGAGAGAATATTTATCCAAGGGCTGGTCAGGCACCAACTGAAAAACTCTAATCTGAAGACCATACTTCAGATATGGCTCTAGAAATTCTAAAAACAATTTAGACAATACTAAAGATTCTATTAACTTACATAAATAACTTTGGACATACATCATCCTTATAGGACCATTCGCTAAAAGGAATCAAAATAATCCAGGTGTCAATTCTCTTCATAATGCAATATACGTGATTCTGACAAGGAATTACAAGTCCAAAGTATTCTTTATTCCCCCGCTTTGTACAGTTTTATTAAGACATAATTGGCTACAACAAATTGTATATATTGAAAGTGTACAATTATGATAATGAGATATGCATCCCTGAGAAATATCCTAATGTCACTGTGATTACTCCCTCCATCCCCTCCAAGTATTTACAACTCCCTCTCACACTTTCTGGTCCTCAAGTAGCTCAAAATTTCTAGAATTTTATAAAATATAATAATAGTGTATAGCATTTACCTTTGTATGTCATTTTTCATTCTGTATAATTATTTTGAGATTCATCCATGTTTGTTGCATGTGTCAGTAGTTCAGTCCTTTTATTGCTGAATAGTATTCTACTGTATACAGTATACAGAATACCAGGATTTGTTTATCCATTCATCTGTTGATAGATACCATGTGTTTTTTTTAATCCATTTTGTGGGGATAGCAAATAAAAGCTGCTGAGAATATTCATGCAAAACTCTTTCTACAGACATTTGTTTTTATTTCTCTTGGGTAAAATCCTAATAGTAGATTGGCTATGTCATACAGAAAGTGTATGTTTAACTTTTTAAGAAACTGCCTAAGGTTTTGCAAAATACATAATTTCACATTCTTTTCAGCAGTACATACAGTTTTTAGTTGTTCTGAATGTTCAGGCCTTTAAATTTTAGCCATATTACTGAATGTACAGTAGGAACTCAATGTGGCTTTAATTTGCATTTCTAATGAATTATGACGCTGCATACCCTTTCTTGTGATTGTGTGATCATGTAGATTTTTAAATTTTAAATTTTTTCTTTTCTAAAAAAATTGGGATACACTTTACATATAATATTGTATTAGTTTTAAGAGTACAACATGGTATTTCATATGTGTATATATTATGAAACAATTACCACAAAAACATGCATCACCACACATAGATACAATTTTTGTGTGTGATGAGAACTTTTAACATCTACTCTCTTAGCAACTTTCAAATATACAGTATTGTTAACTATAGTCCTCATGCCTACATTACATCCTCAGGACTTACTTATCTTATAAGTGAAATTTGTACCTTTCAGTTACCTTCCCCCACTTTTCCCAGCCTCCTTCATTTTTGATGACGCTATTGTTCAGATCTGTGGCTGTTTTCAGTTGGGTTGTTGGTCTTGTTTTCACATTGTGAGTTCTCTGCATATTCTAGATAAAATGAACCTTTTTCAAATGTATATTTTGCACATACTTTCTTGCAATCTGCAGCTTACATTTTGAATTACTTAATAGTGTTTTCTTTTTAAAGAAAAGGTTTTAACTTTTAGGGAACCCAGTTCATCATTATTATTTTTTTTTTAGTTTGTGCTTTTGGTATCTCCTTAAGAAACTTTTTCCAAACTTTGCCAAAAGTAGCTAAGATTTTCTACTGGAAAATTGCCACCCATTTATTTCTCTGTAACATTTTTCAAAGGGAAACTTATATTTATTGGCTCCACAACCTCACTGTAGACTTATTCTGAACCTCTTGCAATGAGGATTCTTTCTACTTCTACTTCACTGAAGTTATTTTCTCAAAATTCCCAAAGATCAATTAGTGTCCAAATCCTTTTTACATCTTTAAGTTGCCAGATCTCTCTGCATGATTTTACTCTGGTGATTACATGTCACCTTCCTCTTAACCTTTCTCTTTGAACTCGAATTCAATTAATAATCGCTGTTATCCTTTGACTGTTCTTAACTCTCTTTTGTGAAATACTTCTTATTTCTGCCCCCTAAATATATAAATTTTTAAGGCTATCCCTGGCCATCTCTCTTTCTTTTCCTATCTAATCTATTCCACCTATCTCAAACACCAGCTTTACATAAGTAGATAAAAATTATTTCCCTGTAGCTGCTTTTTTTGCTTCTAGAAATAAATATCTAACTTCAACTCTTGTCCTCATAACCTAAAAAAGAAACTGTAAAGCCCTGGCCAGTATGGCTCAGTTGGTTGGAACGTCATCGCACGGCAGCAAAGGGTCAGGGTTCGATATCTGATCAGGGCCAATACCCAGGTTGTGGGTTCAATACCCAGTCAGGGCCGTTTCAGGAGGTAACCAATCAACCAATCGACATTTTTCTCTCACATAGATGTTTCTCCCTCTCTCCCTTCCTCTTTCTCTCAAGTCACCTTTTAAAAAAATGAAAATGTAAAATTTCCAAAACCTAAGTATATTCACAGACACTAGGTCGGGAAATTTCAGAATCACTTTAGACACGTTATCTTTTACTAAAATCTGCTAATTGACTTCTCACATAATTTTTCACTGAAATGTCTTTATTTTGCTCTTCTTTAAAGTAGTCTGAATATAGGATTTTATTACTTAAATTTATAGTGGGTCTCCTACCTTGCCGCCAGTCCACTTGACTGCACCACGCTTTGTAGTCACAGCTGTATCATGTCCCTCGAAGTTCCAATGCTTGTTTCCAGGAAGCATTTGGTAGTCATTGCAATTGTTTATGTCTCTCCCCCGGGGTCCCTTTCTATCAGAAATCATGTCTTTCCTGTGTTTCTCTCAATACCTGACCCATATAAGAACCTATAATTTTTATTGTTGTTGCTGAATGAATTAACCAACCAACTTCTGCACTCAAAGACCTTGCAAAAATCTAGACGTATGTTTTTATTTTCCCCCATTTCATGTTGTATATGATAAAAATGACTGCCTTAGAAATATAATTGGGATTTAGTCCCTTCCCTATATGCAGTTCTTACTTGTCTCATTGCCTTTCGCTATTCCCTTATTTCATCAAGCCCAATGGTTGGTTGATAAGTATGTTTTCCTCATGTTTTTTATGAGCCTGTGCTTGCACCGCTCCCATGGTATGTGTGTGGGGTTTTTTGTTTTTTTGGGTTTTTTTGGTTTATATGTTTTGTAGTTTTGCCATTGCCATTTCATATTTTACCACTTTTTTAGTTCAGTCCAAACACCATTTTCTTGCCCACGCCATTCCTAATAACTCACTTTGGAAAGATTTTTCTTCCTGTTCTCAGAGAGCACATGATTTCTGTCTCTCATCTGTACTTTTAACACTTAACCTTATATTCTAATTATATATTTACTTTATCTCCTGTCGTAGCTTGCAAGTGCTCAGCGAATGAAAGAAAGTGGTATTTAAGGTGAACTTTAGTGGAAACAAAATTGCATATAGTTGAAGAAAGAGAGAAATTAGCTAAGTGATGGAAAATAAGGCACATACTTTTAATTGTGTGTCTTTAAAGTTTTAAAAGCATGCCTAGAACAAAAGAGGAACATGTTAGGATCATTGTGTAGGCAATATCACACAAGATAGCCTGCTAAGCCTAGCCAGAGAAATATTCCAAAAATTAACGTTAATATGGTAAGAATACCCTTGTGCTAAAAACCTAAAAAACAAGTTTTAATGGGACAGGCATTGTGCTGTCTACTACTTGCAAGGCCTGGGAAAATGGAATGAATCATTTGTAGTTTTCTCACTTACTGTACCTCTAGGGATATGATGTTCCACTTTGGTCTCATGATTGAAAAGATTCTCTTTATACAAGTGATAAGCATGGCAGAAGCTCTCTCCCTGGCTTCTGCACACAGCACATTTCTGTTCCGGGGGTCTGGCATTCTGTTTGTCGCATGCCACGTCAGAAATCCCGGTGTGATGTGACTTCCAAAGGCTTGCTGCAGATCTTATTCTGTCCAAGCCTTGCAGAAGCTCATCACTGCGGCTTCACTGCGGCAATGATAAAAAGTGCTACTCAAAAAGTTCCTCCAAGTCGACCCACTGTCTAATTTATCCCCATAAAGATTGGCACAAGGAAGTGCTCTGAAGAGCTAATGGACATTTCTGTTACTCCTGTTACAGCTTCTCAAAAATTTGTCAAAAATATTTCCAATTGATTTGAATACTCTGAGATCACGTTTATTTCTTTTACTCATTTGTGTCTTTGTCATGCTTATTTTATGAGCCATATTTATTTCTTTGGTGAAAGGGAGCTAATGTATCTTTGCAGCAATCTAGAGAGATTGGAAAATTTATTTTCTTTGCAGCATGAAAAAGACACAATTTTGCTATCAATGTACATACCTTACAGTGAACCCTGTTGCCATGGCACAGATGATTTGGAGCAAGGGCTAAAAACAGTTACCAACTCATTTCTCCGAAGGCCATCAAAATGCTTGTCAACGGGAAATGTGGAGACTTGATTAGCCTAGTGTTATTGTATTCCCATAACACTACTTTTCTGAGCCTTGTTTTTCTCATCTGAAAAAATGAAGCTAAAAATACCTACCCATGAGGATTTTTTGAAGATTAATGATATAGGATATGCAAAAGTGCCCAGCATGTAACATGGGCTCAAAAATATTTGTTTCTCTTTCCCCTTTCTTCATATTTGTCTATGTATATATACATAAAGCCCAATTTTAAAGCAACTTACATTGTTTTTAAAAGACCTATGTTTAGAATAATTATGTGCCGAATTGCTAATAAACATCTCTGAATAAAAAAAAAATTTGGAAAACTTCAATAATAAAATTTCTTAAATATTCAATCAGCAAAAAATTACCATGTAATTTTACTTGTCAAGTATGAACAGAATTGTTCTACCAAACGCTTAACTGCACTATGGATTTCTTTCTCCATTGAAAAAAATCAAACAATACTTTTTTACTAGAATTTCTAATGGTTCAGACAAAAGTGGCCACTCCCATTATTGATCACAAGTCCAAAAACTCAGTTCTCCATGGTTTATTTTCAGAAATTCCCCATTATTTCAGTCAGTAAAACATTTGCTTTCAATACAGCTTTCAACAAGAGAAAGGAGTAAGGAGAACCCTTCACTTCTCTTATTAAATTACAAAGAAGTTGCTGAAATGAGAAACCAGAGAGTTGAGTTTAATACTGTTAGAGCTAATATACATAGAAATTAAGAGAAAATATGTGTGCTTGTCTTTCTGTATTAAAAAGTGTAAAAAATATATAGATATGCTGACAACCCAGTTTACAACATAAATTCTTTTACAACTTACAAAAAAAAAAAAGGGTAGGTTCTCATTTTTGTAGAATCTAAATATTAAATCTTTTTTGAGCCAGACAGCAAATAAAACATTCAGATGTTTTATTTGTATATTTTTGCTATGTTGAGATGAGATTTGAAAAATTTTTAGGGATGCTTTGTGTTCACCTTTTTCTTTTTTTTTTCTTATTTCTTTACTTATTTATTTGATTCTTAAGTTTACACCTAATCAAATATGTATAATTCAGAGGCAACTGAGTTTTTCTTGAAAATACAAGACCTGCCAAAGGTACATGACTTGGTTGGCTCAGGGTAGAGTTTTTCAAGGATACTTATATAAGCAGACACTGTATTCATGAGTAAGTTCAGCTGGCTATAATAGGGAAGTATTAGAAATGAATTCTTAACTCTTAGCAATATTATCTAGTTATTAGTCTCTGTTAAAAATAATAAACATCTTTGTTAATATATCATTTTTTTTTCTTTGTAAGCTAAATATTTCTTTATGGGTTGGCAGTTAACATTAAATCACATTACACAGACTTATTTTTAGTTAACCAGACCTGTGTTAAAAGCTCTGTTTCATATTACCATCAATTGTATACAACTGGTTAACTTGATTTACCTTTTTCTCAAAATAAATAAATAAATAAATAAATAAATAAACCATCTCAAACAATTGTTATGAAGACAATATGACACAATATAAGAAAATTGTGTCTGACATGTAGTATGAAAACTTGATAATTTATGACTATCACTAGAGTCCTAATGAAATAAATTATGAATTAATGAAATAAATTATATAGGTTTTAATACCTATCTATTTATCATGGCTTACTTACCACATTCTATTTGCTCATTAACATACAATAAAATGACAACAAGGTTAGCTCAATTTCTCATCCTAGAATCTGATGTCCAAACTCATTTTTACCCTCCAGTTGAGACTAAAGATTCTCAATCAAGGCAGAACATGAAGCCACTATAGATCCTTAGCTAATTGGCAATAGAATGGTAGGTTGATGGACTACAGGATGATGGAAACACAGAAATATTTATGCATTTATTCATTTTTCCTCATATGTGTATTTATGACACCAATACATGTGTCAGATACTGCTGGGTTCAAGAGTTAGAGCAATGAATGACCAAGAGGAAAGAAAAGCTTGCTTCAAGTGGCTAAAGTATTATGTGGTAATTATGTTGCTTACAACCCTTCGATTTTCTCTTCTTTTAATAGTATTACATGTCCCCACTTATTGCCATGAGATGTACCCATGTCCCCCATGGAAGGAATTGCACTGATTTTGGTTTTGGTCATATGACTTTTTCTGGACAATGGCATGTGAGTGGACATGGTACACAGCATGTCCAAGCAGTTTTAAATGTCACAAGTTTCTCCTTCTATCATAAGAATACATATATCAGGAATACATAAATCTACATAAGTAGTTTGGTTTCAACTTGAGGCCTGGGATGAAGTCACCTGTGAAGCAAAGCTACAGCCAAGCCACAGACTGGCACAGAGCCTAAGCCTGGAGCAAGACGGCATCCTCCAGCAACATGCATGTATATGATGAAGAAATAGCCCTTTGTTGTTAACAGCTACTGTGACTTGGGAGTGTTTGTTACCACACCAAGCTGACAGGTACAGATAAATGCATAAATAATAACCCTTCAAAACGTGTTATCCTTTATGCAGACAATTAAAAATGTTAAACTGTCATAAATTTTGAATGAATGACACTTTAGATCTGTTGGTCAGGAAATGCGTCTCTGAAAGGTGACGTTTAAGCTGAGAGTTGCCTGATAAGAAGTTACCAGTTAAAGACAAAAAGAAGATCATTTGGGGGCAGTATTTTTTGCCAGTGTCCTTGAGCAAGAGTGTGATACAAATGTGTATGATGAATTCAGGGACACTTAGAAGGCCAGTGTTGGCTTCTGAGTATAGTGGGTAAAAAAGAATAAGAAAAGCTAATGAAAGCAGGCAGACACCGACCAGTTCATGTAGGAGTTTATAAATCAGGTTCAACAGTTTGCATTTCATGAAAAGTTATTCCAAAGGTTAAAGCAAAGAGACATGTGACCCAATTTCCATTTTTAATAGATCACTCTGGCAGCTATTTTGACTACCGGTTTTAAGAGGGCAAGAGTAGAAACTGGGATATATTCCACAGTTAAATTAACTCAGGGTAGATGTGCTGGGTCATAACTTGGTTGGAATTGGTGTATAATTTCTCTTCCGTATATTCAAGTAGGTATGTCCTCCAGAGTTCTGGGCTTTTTACTTTTTTCTGGGCCACATTATAGCTTACTCTTCATCTCACCATTAAACATGGTGATCTACTTCAGCATTCCCCTTAGAATAAGATAGAAAAATAATATTTATAGAATATTAATTTGTTTGTATTAAAAAAAATAGTGTCTGATTTTAAAATAAAATTGAAAAAAAGAAGAAATCTCTCTGACTGGCAAGCTTGGGTTTTGCTATATACAGTTTTTTCGGATAACTCATTTTTCAAGTAAAATTAATAACTCCTGATTTTCCCTTTCATCAAAAGGTTAATAGCAAAAATAGAAAAGGAGGCATGAGGTACATGATATCAAGTTATGTGATGCAATTTCAAACTTCTCTGTTGCTTTGGTCCCTCTAAAATTCTTATGTTGAATTCTTAACCCCAATGTGGCTCTATATTTGGAAATAGAAAATATCTGTGGAAGGTAATAGAGATTAAATGAGGTCACAAGGATGAGCCCCTAATTCAATAGGAACAGACACTAGAGCTCTCATTGTGAAGATACAGCAAGGAGTCAGCCAGGGAGAGCTCTCAACAGAAAACAAATTTGCCAGCATCCTGATATTGGACTTTCTACCATTCAGAGCTGTGAGAAATCAATTTCTGATATTTAAGCCTCCCAGTCTATGGTACTTTGTTATGGCAGCTTGAGCTGACTAATACATATGTGTTCTCAATACCTAATAGTTTTTTTAAAAAATTATTTTACTGGGAAACATAATAAACATCATAGTTATTTTTTGTAGGCTCAGAAAAAATTGGCAACCCAAGACTGATGACAAATGTATTTACTTTTTCATTGTTTGCATAATTTATTTACATCTATGCTGTGTTCATAATAATTTTAGAAATGTTAAGAATGAGTTTTAGTATTTAAAAACTTTTACATTTGTTACATAATTTAAGATTTTATACATTTTCTTCTGTTTATAGCTAAAATATGCTTATTTTTTCTTTATTTTTGTTTCCTATTATTCTTTATTTGCTTTATTCTCTATTGTTGTTGTGTTTATGTTATCATGTTACACTGGTTTATTAATGGAGGAAAGTCTTTATTCCTTTATTTTCTTTGTGTTCTTCATGCGACAGTATTCCATCACCTCTTCCACAAATGTTGTAATGTTAACTCAGCTTTTAATGAATTTGAATTGATTTTTCCATAAGATTTTTTTTCAGTGTTTCAATAAGTTTTTATTTATTTAAATTTTATCTTTGTTTAAAATATTACAGATGTCCCTTTTTCTCCCCAATGACCCATTCCGCCCCATCCCATCCCTCTCCCCAGTCCCTCTGCCCACCGTTGTCTTGTCCTTGGGTTGTGCATAGATGCACATAAATTCTTTGGTTACTCTCTCCCCCTCCACCCACCCGGCCTCCTCCATCCCTCTGACATTCGTCAGTCTCATCTATGCTTCTATGTCACTGAATCTATTTTGTTCATCTATTTATTAAGTTCTTTAGATTCCACATATAAGTGAGATCATGTGATGTTTGTCTTTCTTGGCCTGGCTTATTTCACTCAGCATAATTTTCTCCAGGTCCCTCCATACTGTCCCAAAGGGTATGAAATCCTTCTTTACAGCTGCGTAGTATTACATGGTGTAAATGTCCCACAGCTTTTTATCCACTCACCTACTGATGGGCACTTGGGCTGTTTCCAGATCTTAGCTATTGTAAACTGTGCTGCTATGAACATAGGGGTGCATATATTCTTTCTGATTAGTGTTTCAGGATTCTTAGGATACATTCCTAGGAGTGGAATCACTGGGTCAAAAGACAGCTCCATTTCTAATTTTCTGAGGACCCTCCATACTGTTTTCCATAGTGGCTGCACCAGTCTGCACTCCCACCAGCAGTGCACTAGGGCTCCCCTTTCACACCCTTGCCAGCAGGAGTCGTTTGTTGATTTGTTGATGGCAGCCATTCTGACAGGTGTGAAGTGACACCTCACTGTGGTTTTAATTTGCATCTCTCTGATGATTAGCGATGTTGAACATTTTCTCATGTGCCTCTTGGCCACCTGTATGTCCTCTTTGGAGAAGTGTCTATTTAAGTCCTTTGCCCATTTCTTAATTGGGTTGTTTGCCTTCCTCTTGCTGAGTATTGTGAGTTTTTTGTACACTTTGGAAATTAGCCCCTTATCAGATGCATCCTTGGCAAATATGTTTTCCCAGACCGTGGGGTTCCTTTATATTTTGAGGCTGTTTTCTTTTGCTGTGCAGGAGATTTTTAGTTTAATGTAGTCCCATATGTTTATTTTTTCTTTTGTCTTACCCTATGAGTTGTATCAGTGAAAATTCCACTACATGGGATGTCTGTGACTTTACTACTATGTTTTCTTCCAGGATTTTTATAGTTTTGTGACTTACATTTAAGTCTTTTATCCATTTTGAGTTTATTTTTGTGTATGGTGAAAGTGTTGGTCTAGTTTCATTCTTTTGCATGTATCTGTCCAGTTTTCCCAGCACCACTTATTGAAGAGACTGTCCTTACTCCATTGGATACTCTTGCCTCCTTTGTCAAATATTAACTGACCATAATGGCGTGGGTCTATTTCTGGGGTCTCTGTTCTGTTCCGTTGATCTATACGCCTGCTGTTGTACCAATACCAGGCCGTTTTGATTACAGTGGCTTTGTAATACAGTTTGAAATCCGGTAATGTGATCTCTCCCACTCTGTTCTTTTTTCTCAAGATGGCTGCAGCTATTCGGGGTCTTTTTTGGTTCCATATAAATGTTCAAAATATTTGTTCTAGGTCTGTGAAATATACTGTTGGCATTTTAATAGGAATTGCATTGAATTTCTAAATTGCTTTGGGTAGTATGGACATTTTAATGATATTAATTCTTCCAATCCATGAGCATGTATATTCTTCCACTTGGTTAAATCTTCCTCTATTTCTTTTTTCAGTGTCACCTAGCTTTCCGAGTACAGGTCTTTTACATCCTTGGGTAAGTTTATTCCTAGGTATCTTATTTTTTTAGTTGCAGTGGTAGATGGTATTGCTTTCTTAGTTTCTCTCTCTGAAAGTTCATTGTTGGTGTATAAGAATGCCATTGATTTCTGGATGTTGATTTTGTATCCAGCTACCTTGCCAAATTCATTTATCAAATCTAGTAGTACTTTGATGGAGTCTTTAGGGTTTTCTGTGTACAATATCATGTCATCTGCAAATAATGACAGTTTCATAAGATTTTTAAATTAAAATCAGATGGCTTAAGTTATACACATGCTTAAGGCTATAATTTTTTAAATAGATCATTTAACATTAACCTAAGCATAATGGTTTTCTCAATGTCTCTATTATTATCTTTTATTCATTACTATTTTCCTGAATTATTTTCATGCTTCTAAACATCTTTTTTATTCATTAAACTAGAAAGGTTCTAATAGTAACAAACAATAGTTTCTTACCTATGTTCCCTTTCTTTGTTGTCATAATCTAACACTTTTCTTTACAATTCTTTCTACACAAATAAGAATGCCTGTAACATTTTTTCATCATTGTGAATATTTATTTTTCTTTTATTACCATTATTTGTTGATAAGCCAAAAACATAGCATTAAATTAACATAATAACTTCAACAGCTATAAGAGATAGAACATGAAATAAGTCATTCAGCATTTGCAGTTTATGGCTTTATTTGTAAAAGGAACACACTGATTAATTTATTGATTCAATATTTTTTTCTAAATGCTCCCAAGGCTCATTCACCCTATTTCCAGAGAATTGCTTAAACTGGAACCAAGTGAATTAAGTAGAATTTCCCAAGTCATCTGAGAGTTGAATGGGTACTTCAGGACTCCATGTTGCTTCATATACATCTACTGAAAGCATCACAGATTCATTGGATTGCAGGGATTAAATAAATTAATACAAATACTTAGAACAGTGCCTGGATTGTAGTAAATTCATATAGACAGCAACAATCATTGTCTCTACCACAATGGTGAGCAGAGTGCCAAGTACGTGGCATGTTGTAAATAAATTTTGTTGAACTGAGTCCTTACCTTTTATTATAGAAGACAATTTCATCTTGGTTTTACTTTATTAGTTAGAAATATTGAAAACACATGAGGAGCTGCTTTCAAGTTTGGTTTCTTTGTACCTAGGTTAAAGATCACCTGGAAATACATTTAATTTTTTTATATGAAAAAAAGTATATGAAAGCAATTCTGTTAAGAACCTTCTCATCCAAGTCATCCCTTGACTTAATAAATTCCAAGATCAGAAATTGAACCCAAAATATTCCTGAGCGTACAATTCATAAGCTCTCAAAATAAAGAATAAGAAAAATGGGCAGAGAAACTAGTTAGTCAAAGAATTTGAACCTGAAAATCCTAACAAGTTATGTCAGGGAGTCTCTCTTTTAAAGCCCTGACATTTCTGTATCACTTTGGCTGCCCTAGTGTATTTAGGTATAAACACATGACATTAATAAAAAACAGTATCAGAGAGATACAAGTTCTTAATATTGTATAATTTCACTTAAAAAATTTTTGTAGACACATGAACTGATATTGATAGATTTGACCTTTTACACTCAGCTAATGTTCTAGCAGAACTATTTCTCGAGCTAGAACCCCGATGTTTAGGTTGGTGCTCTTTGCTTAAGAACATCGTGGCTCCCCCTGCCCCCTCCCCCCCAGGCGTGGCTCAGCGGTTGAGCATCGACCTGGGATCCAGGCGAGGGGGGTTGATTCCCCGTCAGGGCACATGCCCGGGTTGTGGGCTGGGTCAATGACTCTCTCATCATTGGTGTTTCTGTCTCTGTCTCTCCCTCTCCTTTCCTCTCTCTGAAATCAATAAAGATATATTAAAAAAAAAAAAAAGAACATGGTAGCTCATCAGTGCTCTCATGCCAGCAGCTCCTGGGGAGGCATGACCTCACGGTGCAGAGCTGAGGTCAGCGGTACTTACTCACCCTGGGCCACGGGGTCAGATCCCTGGACATCCTCGGTCCACAAGTTCTCCGGGTGGTGGAGACGATTCCCGGGCTTTCCACCCCCGCCCCCTGGCGCCCTCCGCAGGCGTGTTCCGAGGGCGCGGCTGCTCCGCGTGGCCCGCGCGCCTCCCCGGCCCCCAGCTGCCCCATTACCGGGAGAGAAGCAGCCGCTGTGCCCGGAGCCATAGCCCCCGCCCCCCCCGCCCCGCCCCGCCCCCCCCGCCCCGCCCCGCCCCCCCCGCCCCGCTTCTCCATCTCCCGGGCGCCTTGGAAACGCGGCCGGACGCGCGCGGGGCGCGGGCTCCCGGCTGGGGCGCGGGCTCCTGGCGCGGGGCTCTCGGAGCTTTCTCCGGATGAGGGTTTCGTGGGATCTCACACCCTGTCCTGCGTACTTAAAGAAATAACGCCGGAGAGTGGGCGAGAAGGCAAACGGACCAACGCAGCAGCCCCGCCTCTCTCAGTGCCCGGGGGACGCGGAGGGCGCGCGGCCTCGCTGCGGCCAGCAGGGCGGCGGAAAGACACCCGTGGGTGCCCGAGCGGGAAACGTCCAGCAGTCACGCCTTTTCCATTCTGAAGACCTGGCACTATTTTAAAGTGACTCAGACATGGTTTTATACATCTATGAGTCATTTTTAAAGAGCACGACGTCACACTGCGATTCCCTTTAATGTGTTTTAAAGGCAGGGAAATCCACCCTGAACAAATCATTTGAAATAATTTTTCCTTCTTGGGCTTGTCTTTGGCCAAACCACGGAAGGACCGGTGAAGTGTCTAGAGCTGCGATAAGAATGCCGCCGTTTCCATCCCCGCAGGCAGGACGCCTTCGCCCCGCTGGGGCCTGACGGGGAAGCTCCGCGTCCTGCCCGCTGTGCGGACGGGCCGCTCGGACCTCAGAGCGCGCTGGGCCTCAGCTGGAAGTGATCTGTATCACTTACGTAGAAACATAGTGTCTTTCCATAATAGAAATCTCCTAATAAGTTGAAAGTATTTGTAAACAGTTATCTACAAACAAAGATGCTGTCAAATTCTGTATAAAATAAAGTCCGTAAAAATGTTTAAGTTAGAAGAGTTTAAAGAGATAAAATGTAAGTTTTGAATTTCTGTTCCCAGCCCACTTTAGTATTATGGGCAGTGCCTTGTCCATAGAGTGGTCTGCGGCCCATTCAGACATTTTCCAAAGGGAATAATATTCTTTACATACTGCCTCCCAGAAGCTAGGGTTTGAACATGATCACACTAGCCGTGGCTTGGGCCACAGAGTCAAGGGGTGAGAACTTGAAATGGCCCTCAGAAGCCTAAGGGGCGAGACACCGGTCCATTCTTACCTTCATTAATTCCAGTGTTGCCTTTTATGTTTGTACCATAATGGACACTTGCAGTGGAAAACTAAAATACAGAAATAAAAACAGAAATTCTTAAGTCTTAGTGTTTATTCAGAATCGGAGTTCCTCAAGAGCCTCCTTCAGGTAAAGGTCTTAACAGGAGATTTAGTGTGAGAGCCAAAGCGTTGTCAAAAATTCCTATTTCATTTCTCTGTCCTCTTATAGTAAGTAACCTCTTACTCACTTTACCTTCGTCTCTTTATTACATCTTATCAGGAGGGGACTTTGGGAAGAGACATAAGTGCAGGCTTACCTCCTGATTATCTCTGGGAAATTAAGAGTTGGCTTTTACATTCAGTCTCTCACGATACCTAAGCACAGCCAAAGCGTAGGTTCCCACTCCAGACATGACACTTTGGAGACTACTGAAAAGGCAGGGATCCTTTAGAGATTATTTGGGATGACTAAGTGCTTAAAAGTCCTAAGGAATGGCGGACAGGGCCCAGGGATGGCAATAAGAGGTGGTGTAGAAGCTCCAGGGTCAGTGGCAGTGTCCTGAGAAGCTATTGCTCTGGTTGCCCGTTTCGTGGCCTTTCCCACCTAAGCCAGTTTCTTTTCTTTCCCTTGATCTTCCTGATGGCTTTTCAGTAAGTGCCTTTTCTGCTTAAGTTAATCAAAGGCTATTTATTTGTTTTGCCATCCGGAATCCTGATGAGTAGAGTTGATGTAAAACAGCCTCAAATAGGTTAATAGAAGAGAAACTATGAAAACTTACAGAAATTCTCCAAAGCACGTTTGCTGCAGCCTGAAATGGGATGGTGGAAAGAGGTATTCTATAACCAGGAGAAAGTAAGCAAAGTGTCAGAAAATAAGAGACCCTCACAGACACATTGAGGAGAGGGTCACTTGTGACATGTATGCATTCACGAGAAGAGATTTATTCAGTGACTGCTAGATGCCACTGTGAGTGTTTCATAGAAAGATTGACTGTAATTAATATCAGATTTGAGCCATTTCTCTGTGTAAGTTTAAGAACAAATTCTAATTGATAAAGTGGAGTTGATTCTACAATAACTCACCAACTTTACAGAGATTATACAGATAAAAATAATTCTAAATTACAAAGCTTTCTGCATTCCCAAAACTAGTTTTTTAAATTTTGCTGCCTTACCATTGTTGGTTTTATTATGTACGAAGATTTAAAAAATAATTTAAAATCGTGAATTAACAAATACTGTTGTATTCATAATAAGAAAACATTAGTTTTGTCCTGTGCATTATAAAACAAATGCCTAAATATGAACCTGAAACCTAAAAAGGTATCAGGAGAAGGAAGTTACAGGTAGTTGTGTTGTTTTTATAATAAGGGTCTTAAAGTCAACAATAGCTTATTAAAATTCTCAAAAAGCTTGAGTTTTAAAAATTTATCAAAATTCTTAAGATTTATTTGATCTCTTTATCAGTGCTCTGAGGCCTCAGTTCTGCAGCGACACCTTATGGATTTGCTTAGCTTGAGCAATCATTAAATAATGTCTGGCAGAAGTGATCATTGTTCCAGCAGATTCCATGCAAATAGGGGCCCTGCTTGTGTTTCGAATGTGGAAGATGCCGCACAGACATTATTTTCCTTCTCTTTGTTGCTTACCTAAAATTTCCTTGACGTGGCAACTGTGCGTGATTTTTAAAACACTCTAAAATATGTTTTGAGAGCTGAAACTCTCACTCTATTTCGAAGCTAGGATAGAAAGGGAGAAAGAAGCTGTTGAATAGTGAAATGAGACAGCAGTGAAAGATCACAGTGCAGCTGGGTTTGTTGGCAAGAGTTTGCACTGAAAAATGTGCAGCACTGCAAATGCCTCTATTATTATTGACACTTTCCACTGATTGTGATCAGCAGAGGTGACAAAAAAGGGAAATTGAAGTATTTGAAACTCGGAAAAATAAACTGTGAAATTCCCTTTGCCACTTCTTCTTCCAAGGATGTTCCTTTGACAGAACAACACACTGTATTGAACTCTAGAGGAGGGAGTTTCTGGTTGCATATTTTTATGACTGGGTTTATATTCTCAAAAGAGATTTAGATTTGTAACCCAGTTTATAGAATCTATTCACAATGGCTTCTGAATCATCTCTAAGTGAATAATTTTTATTCTCTTTTTGTTTCACATTTACTATTAGACATGTTGAGAGAACATTTACTTGGGGGCAGAAACCTTGAATACAGTAAGATTTCACTTAATATTGTTTAGTATATGTAAAAAAAAAAAAGTTCATTGTAGAAGTACAAACTCCTAAGTAATTTCCACGTGGATACAGAAAGTGATGCAGTAATAAAGAGGAAAAATTATAAAATATATGACACTGAAAATTCTATTAAATATTGATCAGTCAGTGAATAAAGCACTACTTTTATCAAACACTATGCTCTACCTGAACAAGAACAGAAAATTCCATTACATATCTGAGAGAACACAGTAGCTCTTCTATCCCATTATGATCATTGGTGAGTAAAGATCATGGAGAATCTTTGTCCAATAGCTGTGGTCTTGCCCATGGATGAAAACTGCTACTTCTCATGGATAATTATAATTGCACTTTAAGGACCCTGGACATTTTCATGTGTACTGTAAGCACTCTGAAAATAATTGGATTTTTCAAGGACCATGTTCCCAGTCACAAGATAAATCTCTGAGATTCTACATTACAGAAATCCCCCAGAGAATAAAAATCGCATGCCTTTATTTTCTGGGCCCATCAATTAGAGAAAAATGTGACCCTATGACTTAAAATTGTATGCTGCATTATGACAAAACAGATAATATGTTCTCTTAGAGAGTGGTCTGTACCTTCCACATAGTTATGCCCAATAAGCTTTATCTACTTTAATTTAATATTGGTAGAATTGCTAGAAACAGAAAGTTAAAAATTAGATTGTATCTGTTGGTGGTGGGGAAGATGATGACTTTAATGTAAGTAATATGATCTTGTGGTAGCAATTATTCGCTCATCCAAATGGACAAGTGTGGGAAGCAGTTAGCAATGTGAAACTGAATTTAGGGTATATGTGAGACAACAGTTATAAAGATCTGTGGTTAGTTTTTGAAGAATATATTAGAGAAAGAGATGACTACACACCCATATCCCAAAATAGTGGACTATGAATAGACATGGGCTATTTGTGTCAAGATGCATATAAATCCCCTTTGTGAAGGTACTGCACCACTAGTTCATTAGTTTGGAGAGAAGCTTTCTCCAACTTGAATTACACTGAATATCTTATAAGAAAAACTGAGCAAACCCTGAAATGTGAGGGTAACTAACAGTAGATGATGATAAATACTTAGGGGCAAAGTGACATCTTAGGGTAGAGAAAATGAAACACAACTACATCAATATGCGTATATGATACCAGATGGGCATATGTCACCAACATAAACATTATAGACCTTAAAGGTAGGTAGATGTTTCAATTTGAAATTTTAAGATATAAAATAATTTATTTCATTTAAGTATATAATTGTGGGTCACTAGGAAAATTTGACTACCTACTATTATAAAAAAATCTTGAGGAAAACAAATTTGCTGAAGATGGCAGATGGGGAATATGGAAAGGAGACATATCAGCACTTGCGTAAAGATAAGGTTTACCACTAAATTCCTTTTTGGGGTATAGTTAGGATGGGACATTTATCTTTATCTTTTTTTTTTGAGAAGTAACATAAGATTGAATCAAGTGAAAGAAAATGAGAACTTTTTCTAGGCCAAAATATTTTTTTAAAACAAGCAGGAAGGCAACTGGAAGCAACACATATCAACTGACGGGTTCCAACATTCTGCTTCTAATTGGCTAATTTCATATTAACAGTTTTACATCTTTTCTTCTCATGTGAATCATCACGGGAGAAGAAAACAAGGCAGATGATTTCCTGGCTGAGAAAAACATCTTTGCTTCATTATATAATTTTAATTTGCTCTGGTTTCTATTCTGAACACTGAGAACTCAATAGAGAAAATGCTGCTTTTTAACACATAACTGTGTGCATTTACATAACTATGTACATTTAAGATGTTAAAAAGCCGACTTCCACCGCATCCCATTTGTCAGATCCTGCTTCCCCGAGTCTTTCAAAGTTGGGATCTGGGAAGCCTGTCAAATGCAGATTCAATTCTATCAATTATTGAGGTGGTCCATTCCAACGAACAAAATGCAAGCACAGTCTCACCTCAATAGGGCCTAGAAATAGCCTTGCAGCCAAAGTCATAGCATTTATCTAATTAAGTAAGAGTGAGCTACAAGTACTTGTGAAGTGCCTGACACTAATATTAAAATAAGCTGTAATAAGAGCTGCCTTTAATAAGTGTTTATAATATATGAATATTCACAAAATATTTTTCTTAATGATGGGGCTGGGAGAACAAATAATAATGGACTAATTCAGCTATGGCTATTCCCTGGTACAACTCAAATTTTAAATTGGCCTCATGAGGCCTAGATGCTGGGAATAAGGGAGAACTGGAAACAGATCAGTCTTCACAGGGACTAATCCTCCAATTCCAATTAGTTAATCCTTTACTTGATTAAGGTGATCATGGCCCTTAGGCTAACAGGCTGGCAAAAGCAAATTTAATTAAACTTCTGAGGAAGATAACATCATACAGAACCTCACATTATCTCTATGATTTTGCATCGACAGTGACTGTCACCCAATAGAAACTAACCAACCACAGTTAAGAAGAAAATATTTAAATTGAGTAATAGAGAGGGAAAAAGGACTGAAATACTATACTATACAGCAAAAATGTAGCATACTTAAGAATAAAAGAAGTATGACTCTTAAAACTACTCTATTCAACATTTTTCTGAACCTTACAGCCAGTATAATCAGAATAAAAATAAGGACTGATAAAGAAGTTATAAAACTGTCATTTTCAGATGATATAAGAACATCCATAGGAAACACAAAAGGGCCTATAAGTGAGGTATTAGAATTAATATATACATTATAAGAGACACTGAATGCAAGGTCAATAGAAGAAAAAACCCAGCAATAAATTAAAAATGGAATTTAAAATAGATACCTTCACAATATCATAAAAACATTAACCATTTAGTCATAAATTTAACCATAAACATACACCATCTCTACATGGAAAGTTTTTCAACAATAATGAGAGGATTTTTTAAAAAGCATAATTGGAAAAATTCAATATAAGCATAGATTGGACAAGTCAATTTTAAAGATGTCAATTTTCCACAAACTGATCTATAGACTCAGTGTAATACTAATAAAAGGTCCAGAAATTTTTAAATAAAAATCAGTACTGATTCATTTTTTTCCTAAAAATGTAAAGTATAATGTGTCAGGATAAACTGAAAGAATAAAGTATGAGGACTTAATCTGCTAGATCTCCAGACTGTATAGGTAAACACCCTAAAGCAGATTATTTAACCATAACATGATTGACATTTTAGGCAGACTGATTTTTGTTTTGGGAGGCTGTCTTGTGACTTAGAGAATGCTTTTCCACGTTCCTATATTCTAGCCCCTGTATGTCAGCAGTAACCACCCTCTCCAGTTGCCTCATACATAAATGTGACTAGACATCGCCAAATGTCGCGGGTGGGTGGAAGGGGATCACCCTTGGTTAAGAACTACCGCCGTAGGAACTGTATGTGTTCATGCAACAAAAGCCATGTACAAGAATGTTCAGAACATTCTTGTTTATACTTAATATTAGTCAAAAATGTAAACAATTCAAAAATCTATGAACATCAGAAGGTAAACATCACCAATAAATAACCTCACTATCCAGAGAAAACAAATGCTAACGTTTTACTATGTGTTTTTAAAATATTTTTAATATGCATTTTTCTAGATTTTACAAAATTGGGCTAATGGTATTTCGCATTTTGTTTTCTTTCACTTAAATAAAAATTATGAACACTTCCTACAAAGTTTTCAATATTAAAATCAACTAAAATGAAATGTTTTCCCCCATTCCTTGAACAATGCCTTATGCGCTATTTTAGCACATCATAGAAAATGGTCTTCCTGTTTTCTAGAATGAAGAGAAAAGGGTTGAAGCTAATTTCAGTGAATTTAGAAGAGCAGCCTTGTAGTTCTTTCAAGTTACCAGAATCTTTATGTTCTGTTTTATCTTTCCTTGAAGAAATAAGACATTTTTCTTTAATAAGCAATCCATTAAAAATACAGATTGTCCTTCTCTAGGCCAGCGGTTTTCAGCTGGTGTGCCACAAAATTTTTTAAAACATGAGATACCTGACTATTTAGTCAGGGTCACTTACCTCTTTTACCTTAAATTGTCAAATAAAAAAATGACAAGAACTGATACAGCGATAGCTGTCCAATATGAATGAATCAAAAGTATACCTACTTTTTTTGTCAGATAAGCAAAAGATATATGTTTTTTGGTGTGCTGCAGAATTTTAGTAATTAGTTTATGTGCTGTGGGAAGAAAAAGGTTGAAAACCTCTGTTATATAGCAAAATGAAAAAATAAAAATTAAGATGTGTAGCTGCATCACTGAATACTCTGCCATTTGCCAGGAGTGTCTATATTTGTGCAGTGATGTTTCTTATGGAAACAGATAAATTATGAGGACTTTCCTTTAATATAGAATGCATCTGTAATTTAGAGGAACACAGGATACTAGAATGAAATACAATTCTAGGTTACAAAATTTTACAATGAAGTTCTCTAGCAAAAACTATTCAGTTATTTCTAGCAATGGACATTTAAATATTTATATAGCTCAATTACTCAACTTATGTTCAAATCTTAAAAGGCATTAGGGACATATGCTAACAGTCCTTTACCTTGAAATACAATAAATTTTATCTTAAACAAATGATCCACTGACTAGTTTACCAATTTGTTTCAATTGTTCAGATCACTCATTTTGGCCAGTTCTAAAGTACTTGGCTAAAATTAATGAGCAATACTTATTTTATATTCTTACCCCTAGTCCCAGATCTGTTCCTGTGTGTTTTTCTCCTATGAGTTTGTAGGTGGAGAGAGAAAGTGATTCAAAAGTTTTTCAACCCAGTGTTTTATATATTCTGGAAACCAGACCCTGGAGCTCCTAGGCCCTAGGGATAGCGTAAATAATGACAATAATTTTCGAAGGCAGAAGCTTGGGAAATTTTATGGCTACATGACCTTCCTTGTGTAGTATGAATCAAGCAAAATCCCAAGTAAAGTTAGAGAGGAACTTTCACTAAGATTTTAGAAGCCAAACATACTCTCCAAATTGTAATCCCCTTTAATTGTAACCACACTGAGTGAGCTGAGGTGAAGGGAACAGCACTTGAAAGACCATGAAAAATCACCTTTATTTTTATCTTTGATTCTAGTGCTTCTCGCCCCTTTTTACATTGAAACTGTACATACTTTAGCATCTGGATTTACAGAAATCATGACAGATGGATTCCTCCCTCTTGCCCAGCCTCCAGCAGGAATACTGATCATCAACTAAAAGTAACAATCAAGTAGGGAAACATAGAAAGCGACATTTGTCCACTAGGTAGGGCAGTGCAGATGGAAGAGATACCCTTGTTCATTGCAGAAGAAGAGGGTGCTGAACTATTGTTTCATTTCGGAATATCTCTATTCAGATGATAGATTATTATCTGATGGACCAAGAATACACTCTATATTATTCCAAGACCATAGAAGGTATTTATAATAAAAATAACAACTCCTCAGCATAGTGCTATTTTAGGCCTACAACCTAGTATAATAGAAAAAGCACTGAGATAAAATGGAAGAAACAAGTTTATCATCAGCCTATCATTATACAGGCTGTTGCCCCAGAAAAGTCACTTAATCGTCATGAACTATAATGATATTGTAAAATGAAGTCAGGGGAAGGATTGGGAAAATTTGGGGATCTAAAACTCAAAATCCTTATCCACTTATTCTTCTCCTCAAGATGGAACTCTATTTATACTTTCTTTTTCCTACCACTTTACCTGAGACTTTTTACATATGATGGGGAGGGGGAAAGTAGACGCAGAATTTCCAGCAATGTGATCAATACCATGATAGCGGTCTAGAGAGGATGCTATCATCAGGAGTTTTAATTGCATGCATCATATTTTCCAAATTAGTGTAATTAAAATCAGAGGTAGTCATGTGAATATTTAATAGCAGGAAGGGTTCAGGCGAATAGCAATCAGAATGGACCTGTAGGCAAAAACTAAGGACATCTTGGGGCACACCTGATGCATGTCAGTGTGAGCCATGGGCTGCCATAAAAACTTCGGGCCGAACAATTAAGGCCTAAGCCCCATACTGGTGAGTCTAGTAACTATTCTGTATACTGTAACTAAAGGCAGTGCTGAGTACAAAGAATAGGCAAATATCCATCAACTGTGAAAAATATGAGTTTGTAACACTCACTCCACCAAGTAGCAGTGTCCTCAGTGTTGTGTGAAGCTGAGCATTCCGCTGCGTTTAAACTCCTGTAACTCAACACGCAGGTGAAACAGCCTAACTTACGCCCAAACAGAGTGGCTCACCATCTCACCTCTTCTTCTTTGGTCATTAGTTGTCCAGAGACAATGTTATTAATCATAATAATTCCAAAAATTAAATTATACTTTATCCATACGTACCTTTTTCAATGAACATGATTTTGCTGTGTTTACATTCTGATTTAAACATTATTGAGTGATTTCCAAGGGAATAAAATAAGAAATATTTTTAGCCACAGGTCGATCATCTGAAACACAAGCACTTTAAATATTCTATCATTAATGCCTCAAGTTTCTCTTGCATCTTCTCTACCCTGGAAATTTTGCTAGTTTGTTTGCTTGTTGGCTTTGCTTGGTAACACAGACAGTGGGTTTTAATGAATAGAGCTTGGACTTATAACCTGACTCTACCATTATCAGCTGAGTAACTTTTAGTGTGCTGCTTGATCAATAGGGCTTCAGTTTCTCCATCTACAAAATTGGGATAGCAGCAACAAAAATGAGAAGTGTTCGGCTACTAAACAAGATGAGGCTTTCAGTGTGTGCGTGGTTCACAGTCAGCATCAAATAAATAAAAGCTAAATACTATAACTAGGGTTTTTTGAAAGATATTTTTACAGGGATTTAAAGAATGGGGTTTACCAAAATTGTTTGCATATGTTAACATTTAGTATTTCTTAGGTTTAATTTATTTCTGCAACATAAACAATTGTTACAACAAGAAAAAAAAATTTCCTAGGAGCTTACCTCTTGAAGGCTTGTTGTGAGCACACACACAAAAATAACTTCTCTACCTTAGGCGAGCTTGTGAAGATTAATGAGCTGCTTCTTTGGGTTCAAGTTTTCCACATGCGTGGAGTCCACTATGGTGATGTAATTAATTTCACAACACCAGGGCTTTGTCATCCAACATTCCCGTGCCACACAACTATGATAAGTATTCTTTAATTAAACCTCAAAATGTGCCACTGCTGTTACATGGTACAGCTGGAGCACAGATATACCTCTGTGGACCACAGTCACTTTAATATGCAGCTGGGGAAGCTTCATAATAGAACATTTACATGAAAGCCGCCTGAGTTGGTGTGCAAGGTTCTTAAAACCTTTAGTAAACACTTATATGTAAAGAAATAGAAATAATGGGGGAGCAGTTAATGAGCTTGTGTTTCTCGTTATCACTTACAGAGGGCAATCAGGTATGCTCTGGGGTTAAGGGGAGAACTGTCTTTCGTGATTTTCCTGGGCTCCCAGCTTGAGACCTGGCAAACTCCTAGAGTATTACTTTCCTGCGAATACAGCTGAGAATGATCTTTTTCTCAGGACTTGGGGACAGAGCAGCAGAGCACATAGAATTGGTTTAACTCGATGCTTCTCATTCCAGCTCCATAAGCTTAGGAAGTGTTTAGTCTGCATTTGGCTGAGACTGTTTCAGTGGGTGTTTCAATCACGGCTCAGTAATAAAATTAATATGTATATTTATTCAGGGTTCAAAGCAATGAGTGTAGTTGTTCTTTGATTCAGGATTCGGTTCAAATCTCTGCTAGTGACTTGACAAAAATTACGGTGGGCTACTGTCATCTCGTGCAATGCAGAAGGTCACGGTTTCCACCCCCATGACTTCTTACGTAATCTTAGATAAACCATCACGAATCCCGTCCTCAGTTTCTTTATCTTAATAACAGGAATAATAGGAATGTCATCTTTATTTCATAGACTTGTTCTATGAAAATAAATAATAAAAAGTTCTTAGTAATGTGGGAAGCATGTAACAAGCATTCTTTGAATGGTAGTGAGGAGCATTTAAATGATAAATTGTGAGAGCGGTGAGTGGGTATAGACATAAGATGAACTACATAAACATTTTTTGTAGCAACCCAATATATAAGAAAATGGTAAAATCTGTTCAGAGGTCATATTTTCATCCCTGATACTCTGAAAAAAGACAGGATGAAGGGTAGCTTTTTTTCTATCATCACACACCTATGTCCCCTCGCCTCAGAGCAGCGTTGCTGGATGGAGTTAGTAAATTCCAGGCTCCTGTAGGGGAAAGGGGCTGGAAAGGAAAAGTGAGAGATATGCAGCCAGTTGCTTTTAAAGTAGGATGGGTGGAATGTGGTTAATAGCAGCAATACCAGAGGGTAAGTTTGGGTTGCTTCTGAAAGCCCAGGGAGAAGATTAGATATCTGCAGGCCCCTGAATAGTAGGCATCCATGATGCCATCTGTGAAAGCTGAAAACTAGGAGCAGTGTCTTCTATCCAAGACAAAAATACTTATGGCCAACTGGATATGTACACAGAAGAACCATTTTCTGCAAAGGCTATGCAGTTTGGATGTGGAGCATAACAGAGGTGACTGAAGTGAAGACAAGTTTGTCTTTTTAAACTTTCTGAATTTTATATTATCATAACTGTAGAAGAGCCCCTAAAATAACTGAGAGTAAGCCTCAGAAAAATCAAAGCAAGAAAAAGAAAAGGAGCCAACTCTGGTCCCAAAATAAATTAGACTCAGACTTTTTCCCCCCCTTTTCCTGCAACAGATATTCAGGATCCTAGAAGAGAAACAAAAAGATTTAAGTAAGGGAATGATAACAAAAATGGTAGCTTCCTTCTGCTACCTGAGTTCCTGATTCCCCTGGAATGTTGGATGAGGGATGAGCTCAGTACAATGAACAGGACGGAGGGTTTATTGAGTGGACATTAAGCCAAAGATAATTGTATTTCAAATTATTTAATGTCCACTAAATACTTCTCTAGAGTCAAAAAAGTATTTCCTCCTCGGCTTAACATTCTGGGTTTCAAGAAATTAGTTTTGAATGAAGTCAACTGTCCAAGTGAACCTTCTCTTGTAAAAAAGGAGTGAAATTATTTTCCATGTACACAGCTCTTCGATATTTGTGAGAGACTATCATTCCTACAGCCCTATCAGCATCCATGTGGAAATTATTGTCTTGGTGGAAATCTAGCTCAAAATAAAGACCTGACCAATTGGATGCATGTCTTCTCTATGGTTAGGTGAGGGCACAGTGCGATAGACACTGGAATGGAAGTCATTTTTTTATTTAAGTTCTTTTGTTCACTAATAATAGAGTAATTTAAGGTATTGAGATTTTTAAATCATGTTGGGTTCTATATAGCAGTAGGAACCTGGAACACATGAGAAATGTACTCAAAGTGTATAGTTGGCTTCTGTTCTCCCAACTTACTAATGCCAGGCCATTATTTTTGAAAATTTCAGTTAATTGAGAAAAATAATAAGATTTGAGAATATCTTCCAAAACTCAAAATACAAAAGGTACAAAATAGAAATGTTATGAAAATGCTATAAAAACATTTATAATCTCACTGCTTGGGTTTATCTGCACCTTAAACATAGCTGAAACATGAATTAGAGTATTAGTAAAAAAAAAAAAAAAAAAAATAGGTAAAATTAAGAAAGGAGATACAAAAGAATGAGCTGGGGAATAAGATTGAGAGGCATAGAAAACAGACCAAAGTGTAACATACATATGTTTGGGCTCCTAGACCAAAGTTTGCAAATGGTAGACATTCAAAAATTATATAATATTTGTCTTTCTCCGCCTGACATTTTACTTAACATAATACCCTATAGGTTCATCCATGTTGTCATGAATAGTAAGATTTTATTATTTTTCATTGATGAGTAATACATCATTGCATATATTATATTTACCGCTGCTTCTTTATCCATTTGTCTGTTGATGGACTCAGCTTGCTTCCATATCTTGGCTATTGTAAATAATGCTGCAATGAACATAGGGGTGCACATATGTTTTTGAATTAGTGTTTTGGATTTCTTTGGATATATACCCAGAAGTGGAATTGCTGGGTCATATGGTAGGTCTATTTTAAAACTTTTGAGGAACCACCATATTGCTTTCTGTAGTGACTGCACCAATATACAATTCCCAGGATTCCTTTTTCTTCACATCCCTGCCAACACTTGTTGTTTGTTGATTTATTGATGATATCCATTCTGACAAGTATGAGGTGATACATCATTGTGGTTTTAATTTGCATTTCCCTGATTATTAGTGATATTGAGCATCTTTTCATATGTCTATCAGCCATCTGTATGTTCTCTTTGGAAATATGTCTGTTCATGTCTTCTGCTCATTTTTCAAACAGAATGGGTTTTTTTGTTGTTGTTAAATTGTATGATTTCCTTACATGTTTTGGATATTAACCCCTTCTTTGATGTATCATTGGAAAATATATTTTTCCATTCAGTAGGTTGTGTTTTCATTTTGTTGATGGGGTGATCACTTTGTAAGGTACGTAAATGTCTAATCACTATGTGGTACACCTGAAACTAATATAATATAATATAGAAGCTCTAATTGAAAACTAAACTTTTTAAAATTACCTTTTAAATGAAGTGGAAAAGGTATAGAGTGAATTTCTATTCAACAAATATTTGCTAAATACTTATTTTATTTTAATAAGTGATTCAAAGACATATGATGCAGTACTTTGATCACAAAAAATCTTGTACTTTAAACAAAACAAACAAGATACTATCATACTCATAAAGGCTCTGCCTTTATACTTCTTATAGAACAGTTTATATGACCATTACACTCTTTTATGTATTCTCCTATTTTAAGCCAATATCCTGTCTATTAATAGCATCTTTATGGAGTCTAAAATAAAGGTATTGACAATCCAAACAGTAGGTATAAGAAATATCATCGTAATAGGAAAAAATATCTCAATTTTATTCAGGAATGCTTTTAAAGTAAATAATATTGTTATTTAAATAAAGTAAATAAACCATTGTGTTTATTATAGAAATGTTTATTCTCTGAAATAAAGAAAATGTATAGTTCATTTTAAAACCGAATGCCTAAATGGTATTCATGACTGATGGCTTTAATCCAGAATTTATCTCCTCATGAAACATATGATTTTCTTCCCCACTTCTGGATCAATAGGGCAATATGACACTTCCAAACAGCACTTGATTTGTAATCAGGGTTAATGTGTTGCAGTACAACCCTATTAAATAATTCCTACCTTTTCCCCATTTCTATTCCTTTTCCAACATATTATGTAAAAACAAAACAAAACGAAAAAACAAAACACTATGCTCAGTTGGTTTTCTTAAACTCAATCCCTCAGGCAGAAAGACAATATTTTTTTCTCTCTTTTTTGACTCACTCTCTTATGACCTGACTGTACCTGCCTAAATATAGATCAGAAAGCATATTAAATTAACTTGTGGTATTTTATTTCTTGTTGCTTCAGGAAATGAGTTATCAAACCTGAAGTAAACTTAGCTTCTTCCTCTCCCTTCCTTAATATCAGAAAACCTTTTGCAATACTATTTCACCTGGAAGGGTTTCCAACTGCACCATTGACTTTAAACTTTATTTTGAGATGAGCAGCAATCAATGTACCTGTCTCATTTGTCCAGTAACATTTCCAATTAAATACCAGTTATCAAAAACTCAACATGCACCAGGCACTTATTGCTACTTTGTAAGATATACTTATGTACACGCCTGTCTTTTCATTCCCATTGCAATGCCTATAAACCAATTCAGGGGTCCTTAAAATATTTTACCACAAAAAGAGATGGAGAATCAGAGTATCAAAGAATTCAGAAATAAAATTGTGTTCAAAGAGAGCTTAGCTTTCACTGAAATGCTCTCATTTTTACCAAGGAGAAAAAAATAGTAAGATAAGTAGCTTAATAAGTGAAATAAAATTATCAAAAGGCATTAAAGTTTATCAAGATTTTCTACAATCAGTCTTCCTCATATTCATCTCAGCATCCATTGGCTTCTCTCTGTTTCTGATACATATTTTTGTTATTTATTACTCGCTTATACTTCCAACCAGCATTTCTGACGACCTCTTCTGTGCTAGATATTGTTATAGGCTTTGGGGACACAATGCTAGGAAAAAAGTAAATATTCCTTATCACCTAAAGCTTATATTCTGGTAAGGAAGACAGACACAAAATATATTAATTAATTATATAGAAGCAGCAGCAGATTGGCTATGAACCATAGCAACATAAACTTCAGGACCCTGCACATACATAGACCCGTTCCAAGAAACAGGAGGGACACTAGTAATAATCATAACATTTTGTAGTATTTTCAAATTAAGTCATTTTCATGACAATTGGTTAAGGTTGTTACATCTTTCTGCTTCAAATTTCCTTACCTATAACACTTTGCTTATCTTGGCTAGGGTTAGACATGCTGCAGACATTCTTTTCTTCCAACAAGGGGGAAGTTGAGTAAAGGATATATTACAAATTTCTATTCATCACACAACTTATTTTAGATAGTAAGGTACAAGTAAATACAAGTGTATTTAAAGATACAGTGCAAATATATAAAAAATAAAATATAAGTATATTCCCATATAAGTAAAAATTATATAAACAGAGATAAATAAACATATAAATGTATAAAAACAATACACAGATGATAAATGATAGATGCTATAAATTATAGGTACATGATAGGTAGATAAGTAGATAGATAGTAATATAAATATGGAGGGACAGTTCAATAGAAAGATCACTAAGAGACTTGAGCAAGCATTTTACAGAAGAATTTAACCAAATCAATAAAATTATGAAATCATGATCAGTCTCTCTAGTCATCAGCATAATGCAAATTAAAAGAAAATTAAGTACCCATACATACACAACAGAATTGCTAATTATTTTTAAATACCAAGTTTGGGAAAGGATATAACATCAATAAATTTCATGCACATTTCTTAAAAGTAAAATTGGTATAGCCACTTTAGAAAACATTAAAACTTAATATAAGCATGACCCATGAATCACCATTTTCACTCACATGAATATGCCCACAAAAATTCAAGCACATCACCAAAATCCAAGTACAAAAACATTCATCGCAATTATTGTTAGAACAAACAATTAGAAGTAATCCAAATAACTATCATTATTAAAATCGATCAAGGACATCAAAGGAAGGGCAGCATGAGAGATCCCCTTGGGCTTTCTCCTTGAAGTTTCAAAATTTGAACAGCTGTAACTCAACAAAGGATTCCCAGCTCAATGCAGATATGCCTGAGAGATCCGCACTGGAACATCTAAAAGTGGGCAAGTGGACCAAAGAAGTGAAAAGGGAGCAGGACTGATAGGAGGCCAGGGACGTAGTCCAGCAGCCAGGAGCTCACATTGGGTCAGTGCTGGAGAGGGGAGGAATCCAGTTGTGGCTAAGACCTTCTTTAGCCAAGAGGAACAGAGAAACTCGGTGGGATCTCCTGCAAGAGTGAGCAGCACTGGCTGTGACTTAGCCAAGAGACCTGGGCAAGAACATTGCACAAAGCACAGGAGAGCAACCAGGGTTGTCAGGAGGTCAGCATTTCAGACAGAGAAACAAAGCCACAGAGCCTGGCCCCCTCTGCTTAACCTCCCAGAGATTTCCTCCCTGTGCCCTTGGCGTTGGTTGCAGAGTACATTAACTGCAAGCTCAAGACCCAGTACTGCAGAATCACGTTTCTCCCTTAGCAAAGGGGCACTCTCTGACCCATCCAGGGTCAGGGAACAGGGTGGACCCTGGCAGAGGACTGAGGTCACCATTACCAGGAGGGCAAAACAACAAGGAACCTGGCAGGTTCCCCCAGGCCACCCTCACCCTGATGCATTATGGGTACACTGACCACTGAGGCTGTGGGAGACAGCACTGGGATTTCACAGAGCTAAAAATCTTGTGATTCACTGCCACCTAGTGGAAAATAATAGAAATACCTCTTCACGTTAATCTGCTAGAGAAATGCCACTCACACATTGATGCCTAGATAGAGAGGGAATCCATCAAATACCATGAGTATTGAGACAGCTGGGAAAGAAAATAAAAAATCTCCAGAAAGCAAACTTGAACACAAGGAAATATATGGTATAAATTACAGATAATTCAAGACTGCAGTTCTGAAAATACTCAGATGCTAGAAATTATAGACAGGGAATTTAAGAAACTCAGAAAATAACAAACACTGCAGACCAATATTTTTGATGAGTACAGGTACAAAAATCCTAAACAAAATACTAGCAAACCGAATACAACAATACATTAAAAAAAACACACACAACATGATAAAGTGGAGTTCATTCCAGAGGTACAAGGATGGTTCAACATACCAAATCGATCAGTGTAATACACCACATTAACAAAACAAAGGATAAAAATCATATGATCTTATCAACATATAGAAAAATCATTAGATAAGATACAACATCCATTTATGATTAAAACACTCAATAAAATGGGTACAGAGGAAAAGTACCTCAACATAATAAAGGCCATATATGACAAACCCTCAGCCAGTATTATACTCAATAGTGAAAAACTGAAAGCTTTTCCTCTAAAATCAGAAACAAAACAAGAATGCCCACTCTCACCACTCTTACTCAACGTAGCTCTGAAAGTTCTAGCCAATGCAATCAAGCAAAAGAAAAACATAAAAAGGCATCCAAATTGGGAAGGAAGAACTAAAAGTGTCACTTTTTGCAAATGACATCGTCCTATATATAGAAAACCCGAAAGACTCCACCAAAAAATGATTAGAAACAATAAACAAATACAGTAAAGTTGCAGGATACAAAATTAATGTACAAAAATCCATTGCTTTCCAAGGAAGACCTTGGTCAGGGGAAAAAAGAAAACAGAAAATTGTAAGGATAGATGTCACTCAGAATTATTGACTTAATTTGTTTTTTTGTTTGACGGTTTATTTACTTTTTGTTTTAATTCTCACCTGAGGACATGTTTAGAAAGAGGACAGGAGAGAGAGAGAAACATGGATGTGTGAGAGATGCCTCTCATATGTGTCCCCTTCGGTGCACAGGAGGGTGCTCAACCAACAGAGTCATTCCTGCTGCACTTGGCTTAGGTTGTTTAAAGAATCTGTTCTAGGTTATCCATATAAGTTGAGATATGTTACATATACATATTTACTGTGTTTATTTTTTGCTTTTTTTTTTTTTTTGGTCAGAGCTGGTTTCATAATTTATAACTTCTCTTATTTTACTTTTTCTTAGGCAAGTTTTGTAGTCTCTTCAAGCACCTTCCTTTCCAAATAACATTTGCCAGAATTAAAGAATTTAAAACTCAAACTTTTATTTTTTGTCCTAAGATTCAAGTAATTGGGTCTTTATCAGTTAGGTTCTTAGTTCAAATGTGTGAACCAAAATACAGACACCCAATGCAATCTAAAAAAGATTACAAATTAGATATTCTTAGGAGCAAAGGAGGTGACAGTAAGTAAAACCATCCATTAATGATAAAAAATTGTTTCATGGCACCTAGGATTGACTGAAAAATTTCCAGTCTCATTTGAATTTTAAAATATCCAAAAAAATTTAGTTGCAATAGTTGAGTAATGACAATATGCTGAGTAGTACATGTTAAATTTTTAGAAATATTTTATTACTTTCTTGATAGTTTAAAACAGGGCAAATTATTTGGTACGCTTCTGTTTTACAAGTGAGAAAAGTAAAGATATAAATAGCATGAGCTTTGTTCAGGTTCACATACCAAGCAGGTGACAGAATGCAAACCCACATCTGTTTGATTTCACAGTCATAAACTTTACACTGGGCCAGGTTATCATAAAACTTTTACAAAACACTATTGGGATATTTTTTGGTCTTGATTTTTGAAACATCTATATTAAGACCTTGATTTTGGTTTTTGGCAAGATTTTGACATTAAGATGCAAATAAAGTCAAGATGATTAATGGTGGTGGTGTTTTTTTTTCCTTCCCACCAACCTGGATGATACCTATTCTCTATTTTCGGGAAAATTTCAGACATAAAGAACTTTATACTCCTGGAACCAAACTCACTTTTGTAGTTGCTCCAATCATCACCTGAAATTACAGGCTTGGAAGGCATAGAATCTATTAGCCCTCCTCTCCCTACATGTTCTTACCAATGTTCCACCGCCGCTCAGCCTTATGTTGTTGCTCAGTCTTTCATTGAGCCCTTGATTGAGAAGCCTCATGAGACTGTGAACAGCAAAGGAAAGAGAAAAGAATTAGCTAATAATGCTCAGATTGGACTAGAAAGGCTAAATCAGCAGATATCAGAGCCATAATTTCACAGCCTCCCACACCAGCAGCCAGGGAACTAATTACATGGTAGAAATTATGGACTTCAGGTACATTTTTCATTTCTCCTCAGTTGAAGTCAAGTCTTCCAAAGAATTTACTATATAAAACCATGTGTTTGCTGCCAAGATTCCCTAAAAATATATGCCAAAAATGTAATAACAGACTCTCCATGTAATAAAAATTCCCAAAGCTATTAAATTACTTCTTTCTTTTCCATTAATAAGGGAACTCATTCTCATTCTGTGCATTACAACACCCTTGTTCATTGTAAGGCTACATGAGGCACCATGTGCAGATGATTGTACTTTTCAATGAGACTTATTTCCTGAACTTTGGAGTATAGAAAAATATCAAGTTCATAGTGTATAATGCAGTTTTTGCAATTTTTAAATATTTAACAGGGAATACTTTTCTAAAATATATAAAATAAAGGCATCAGTGATGACCAGATGAACCATTTCTCATTCTTTAAGTGATATGCTAATAAAATGTGAATTTAATCTTTGCATCTTTAAATTTTTTTCCCATTTTTAAGAGATTTTTTGAATTCTTGGTAAATTTAAGGTGTTCATTGAATACACACTATA
Organism: Miniopterus natalensis; assembly: GCF_054644295.1. Taxonomy (NCBI): domain Eukaryota; kingdom Metazoa; phylum Chordata; class Mammalia; order Chiroptera; family Miniopteridae; genus Miniopterus; species Miniopterus natalensis. The sequence continues at coordinate 183,247,568 of NC_142081.1, read as the reverse complement.
TACAGAGATCTAAAATAGCCACTATAAGGAGTGATACTGTTTTTAAGTGACTATTATATGTATTTTCTGAAGTTAATAATTTATTGGAGGACAGTATAGAGAACAATGGAAAGAGAAGAACAAATGCGTCAAAATATGAAGTAATTACTATTTCCACAGAAGTCTAAATGGAAGTAAACACATTTATTTTGGTGTTCCTTTAACATTAATTCCTGTTCATTCCCCTTCCTCCTCCCCTTATGAGCATCTTTTCATCAAGATAAATTCTTAATTCTATGTCAGTGATTCATTTATATCATACTCTTAGAATGTCTCTAGTCCCATAATCCTATTTACACAACATCTTGGTTGCCTACCCTTTTTCTCTTAAGCAGTTACTTCAAATAATAGCCACTTTTCTGAAGGTCATTTAGTAATGACTGTTTTAAAAGATATCACTCAGGCCAGTGTGGCGCTGGTTGGGATGCTGTCCCATGCACCTAAAGGTTTCGGGTTGGATTCTCAGTCAGGGCACATACCTAGGTTGCAGGTTCTCTGGTTGAGGCTCATTCAGGAAGGCAACTGATCAATGTTTCTCTTTCACACTGATGATTCTCTCTCTCTCTTCCTCTCTCTTTCTCTCTCTCTTTTCCCCTCTCTCTAACATCAATAACCATATCCTTGGGTGCTAGAAATTACAGGGCTTATGTTTTACTGCTCTGATGTTACTTTTAAGTAATACAGAAATAGGTGAGAGGAAGCTATAAAAATCACTTCTAGCCCGACTGGCGTGGCTCAGTAGTTGAGCATCAACCCAGGATCCAGGAGATTGCTGTTTGATTCCTGGTCAGGGCACATGCTGGGGTTGTGGGCCCGATCCCCACCAGGATGGCAGCTGATCAATGACTCTCTCATCATTGATGTCTCTCTTTCTCTCTCTCTCTCTCCCTTCCTCTCTCTGAAATCGATAAAGACATATTTTTTAAAAATATGTGGTATTGGTGTCATAATAGACTAGAGGGTATCGGTGAAATATATTGGAAGCTGAAGAGATGGAAAATCATCATATTCAGTGACACAGCATTTATTAAAACTGTTACCTGGCATGAGTTGGAAGACAGTACACAGAGCCTATAGCTCTAAGAGATGTTGTTGTTGTGATAATGTACATTAGCTTTTACTTTCATTTTTAGACATATTTTAGAAGAAATCTTGTACAGTTGACTCTTGAACAACATGGAGGTTATGGGTGTTGATCCCCTTCCCCCAGTCAAAAATTTGCATATAACTTTTGACTCTAAAAAACTTTACTAATAACCTACTATTGACCCAAATCCCAACTGATAACATACATATTCAATTAACAATTATTGTGTATGTTAAATATATTATATACTGTATTCTTATAATATAGTAAGCTAGAGAAAAAATGTTATTAAGAAAATAATAAGGAAGAGAAAATTCATTTACTGTACTTATTGGAAAAAAATCTGTGTATAAGTGGGGATGCGCAGGCCAAACCCTTATTGTATCAAAAAAGCAAAAATTGAATAATTTGCAAAAGAAAGAAAGGGAATAGAATTGAGAATGTTATGATATAAACAGTTGGAAGAGAAAAGGACTATGTATCACATTATGATAACTTACAACTTTGAGATGGAGGGCAAGAAAAAATGTGTTTCCTAGAGCATGAAGGAGCCATTATAAGGAAGAAATTTGACATCTCAACCATTGGTTGGGGAATAGAAACATCCAATTGGAAATAAAATGATGGTAATCTTTTATTACTATTTTAAATATTTTTTGTCACAACATTAACTAATATATCTATGTCTTTCTGTGATACTATTGCCCTCACCTCCCCAATTTCTGTGTGTATATGTGTACTCATTTGTTATATGTTCATCTATATCTATTTATCTATCATATTTCATTTTATTTATCTATCTAGACAACTACACCTGCTAACATATTATATTAAAATCCATACTTCCCAGTCAGACTCTATAATTTTTTACTTACTTTTTATTAAGAACAAAAATCCCATCCTCTGATGTTTTTTTGGGTGGCTTTTAAAAATGAATCGTATTTATTTTACTAGACAGGCGCTTTAACCAGCTAAGCAACAGAGCGAGCCTGCCTGAATCGTATTTATTTTAAAAACCATCCGTCTCTCTATTTTAGGATAGCAAGGTAGTTTTGAATAAATTGAATTTCTGAGAATGGGAAGAAGTACCTGTTTCTATACTCTTTTCCCTCTCTACTGTGTTCCCTACCACTGTGTAGTGGGTAAGAAGTAGAGGGGAGTCAGGTACTCTTTATCAATAACTGCCTACAGTGAGGTTCTTAGACTTCCTTGGCTTACCATGACTCTGGTGCTTCACCTCATTGTCTGTGGTCTCAGTATGGAAATGAGCTTTCTAACGAACAATCTTCTAGGGGACTAATGTTCCTTTGTGAATTGCCTCTATCTTCTTTCTGATTTACAACCAGTACCAACATTCTGCACTTTTTAATGTGTATTCTTCTTTGTCTTATTCTACAGTAAGTCATAGTAAAATTGTAAAACCATGAAGAATTAATAATAATCAAAGTAGTAGTCATGAGATATCATATATTACGAACTTGCAAAGTTTCAAAAACTATTCTAAGTTCTCTTCATAGAAAATATGATTTAATCATTCCTATAAGTACTATTTTTGCCATATTACATACAAATAATAAAACCAAGAGACCAAAAGTGTTCCTACAAAACTGATCAAGGAAAATAAAGAAAACTGTTTAAAAACTCATTGTTGGGAGTAAAATAGAAGACATGGTCTAAGAGGCTTTAGATGTTAAGAAGAAGATAAAGAAGTATTATTTTTTAAAATCTATGCCAGTAAATTTGAAATCTTTAAATGAAATGAACAAGCTCTATTTACCAAATCTGGCATAAATAGTAGCATTAAATTTTAACACACATAGAGATAACAGAGCAGTTAGACCTTTAATTAAAAACATTCCATGAAGAAAAATCCAAGCCCAAATGACTGTATGAATAAATTCTACTAAACATTCAAAGGGAAAGAAAATTAATATTACATAAATACTTCCAGAGAAAAGAAAAAAAATTAGACTGCATCTCATTTCAGGAGACTACTATAATCCTTTTTTTTGTGTGTGTGGAAAATCTAGCAAGAAAAATATAATTAACTGTCAATATCATTAAGAAAAATAGATTAAAAAACCTTTACAATTAGAAAATCAAATACAGAATTATGTTAAAATAATAAGATAAGGCACCATAGAGTCATCAGGGTAGCTAATAAGACAGAAGGTGCACATGCTAATAGAGAGGGTCAAAAAAGCCAAAAATAACATGCATATTTGGTTTCAAATCGAAACACCCAAGCAATTTGCATATTAACAAAACTAAGGAAATACATGAATGATCAAATCTATATCCTAAGGATTACCTTTAAATTGATCACATTCTATAAACATTTTTGAATGAAAGAATGATTGAAAAAAATGAACAAAATGTGATAGTTTGATGTCTTACTCTGTTTGATGTCTTACTCTGATGTCTTACTCTATGGGATTAACAAAATCCCATACCCTGTGTGGCTTATTAACGACACACATTTGGTTCTCATGACTGAGGATGCTGGGAAATCTAAGACCATGGCTTCAGCTGATTCAGTGTCTGGCGAACACCTACTTCCTATTCATAGACTGTTATCTCTTGGTGTACTCCAGTGGCAAAAAGGGCAAGGGAGTTCTGGAGGCTCTTTATAAGGGCACTAATCTCATCATGAGGTTTCCATCCTTATGACCCAATTACCTCCCAAAGAGCTCACCTCCAAATACCATCACACTGGGAATGTTGAACATATTAATTTTGGGGAAACAAAACTTGTAGTTCTTAGTGATTGATAATCAGGAAAGAAACAAATGTAGACTGAAACATCTCAGGTTTATAAATCCATTTAAAGTGATGCTAAAATCTATGAATCTGTTGTTCAAAAGGTAGAATTACAGTTGTAGGAATCTTCCCATTTGCAGTGACCCAAGGGTTTTCAGTGCATTTTGCCCTGTGACAAACATGTGGGATTTAATGATTAAAGTACAATGGAATTAACTTTAATCTTCTCAACCATGTGTCCTGGAATGCATACTGTGTGAGGACAGGACTCAACAGTCTCATCCAGTGTCTTCCTTGGCAAATAGAGTTTTACTGCTTACTAAGCTTGCTTTCTGATGCTTGTAGAGAAAGAGCAAACACATTAGATTACCCTGTCCAAGAAATGAAACTGACAGATAAAAATATTTAAATGTGAACTACAATAACAATAAAGGCGAACAAAATGGTCCCAAGGGGTACCTAAGTAATAACATTTCATTTTGATAATTTTCACTTAGAGCTGAGGACATGGGCCTTTGTTCCTTCCAGGAAATGAAATTAATAAGAGGAGTTCAATTAAATGCTTCTTAGAAATAAGGGTCAATAATTCTTAGTCTCCAAAGGCCAGCCTGGCATGGCACTGGGATTTTCTGGCAGCCTTAGACGTGAGGATTGTTCTTATTTTGAATTCTATAGCACTTTCTTTTTTATCATACTGTATGTATTTCTGAAATCTTTCTCACATAAGAGTAAATCTATTTTTGAAAGGCAAATAGCAATATTCAGGGTGAATATCTTATTTGAAGAAGACATTGGAAGTTTTTAAAAGATAAAACCTCTATAAATGCTCATGTTTGAAAGCGTGTGACATTTACACAACAATAAAATATAAATTAATTTGTTTTGTCCTTGGAGACTTGGGGATGTAGAGGAGAATAAAAGAAAATACGTCAATTTGGCATAAGGATGAGAGTCAGAACCAGATTTAGATTCTAGTGCTGCGTTGCTGTTAATTCATTATCCCTGTTGAAGAGAAAAACCACAGGTCCAAAATGGCATCGCTTGTGCTAAAGCCCATGATACCAAACCTAGATTTAATACATGAGCTACTGCTGTGTCAACCTTTCCCAGGAATTTAATATTAATCAACAGTCTGCTGGAATTTTCTGATCAACAACAATGAGGTAATCTGTCACAGTGGCCTGCTTTATATGGCCCTCCTCCATATAAAAAAAGAGGCAATCCGTACCATAAAAACCCTTGCTGTGTCTCTCCCCATCCTTACCGCCCCCCTCCACCCAATATCGTGGTCTAAAAATAATTTTTTCTTTACTTTTGTTAATAGTCCCCTTGTCACACCCTTCTTCCTATAAAAACCACCCATTTTTTACAGCTCCTTGGAGGGCCCTTGCCCCTCTGGTTCTGAATGAGATGCTTCCCGATTCATTAATCACTTTAAGTAAAGTCAATTCAATCTTCAAATTTGCTCAGCTGAATTTTGTTTTTTAACATCCTTAACTAGTCCTTTATGTATTATGAGCTTCAAAGGAATTAATTCAACTTATTTATCCAGTCAGTGAAAATGTATGTGATCCAGTTAGTCAAGTCATGTCAACCCTGCTCGAATCCCTCCAAGGCTTCCTCATCACTTCTAGAGTCAAAACCAAAGTTTTGAAAATGAGGACATCTACTGCTCCCCTCTTGCTAACTCTGCTCCAGCCTCCCTGCTAGAACTACATCCCCCCCAGTCTCACGTGTACTCTCATGACCACTGATTACACACATTTGCTATTCTGGTTGTGTCTAAAATACTCTTCCCCTCCTTACCCAAAATGTTTTCCTGGCTTGCTCTTTACCCCTTTTCAAGTCTTTACTCAAAGATCATTTTTTCATGAAGGCCTTATTTATGACCCTATTTTAAATTGAACACCCTCAACATGTCTTATGCTCTTTCCTGCTATTTTTTTCTCTTTAACATTTCTCATAATTTAATATGTTGTATCTTTTTTTTTTTTTTGCTTGTTTTCTATTTCCCCCAACAGAATTTAAGTATCATGATGCTAAGCTTTTTTTTTTTTTTTCTGTTTTATTGACTGTTGTATGCCCCCAACCCAAGGCAGTTCCTGACACAGAGTAGACATTCACTAAATCTTTGTTGAACAAAGATTGAAATGAATGAGTACCTACAATGAGCCAGATATTGTATTATGCACTGGGAATAAAGCAGTGAACCATATAAACAAAATATGTGTCATTTTGGCTTACATTTTAGTTAGGGATATAGGGCAGAAAGCCTACCATTAAAGTATGTCTTACAGTAAATATTAGTGAAATAAATTAAGAAAAACAAAGCTGTGCTCACAAAGCAGATCAAAAAGTATAAGCACAGTTTAAAATCAGGTATGTCTGATTGCCCGGCCGGGCATGGCTCAGCGGTTGAGCATCGATCTAAGAACCAGGCGATCAGGGTTCGATTCCTGGTCAGGGCACATGCCTGGGTTGCAGGTTTGAGGCGGCCAATCGATGACTCTCTCATCACTGATGTTTCTATCTCTCCCTCTCATTTCCTCTCTCTGAAATCAATAAAGATATATTTAAAAAATAATAATAATAAAATAAAATCAGATATGTCTGATTAAACTTACTGGGATTCAGCAAGTCATCATGGGGAAAGTGTGTGTGTTTATACAGTTTCCCTAATGGCATGATAAGGAAGGATGGTAAGGAAAGATGAACTAACACAGTCCATGGAGGAAGCAGCACTGGGAAATGCTCTATGGAGATGCTAGGTAGAAATCTAGTTTAATATTTTGTATAAATAAGGAAAACTGAATCTCAATACACTTACATACAGATTTTCCAACATGAATAGCCCTTGAAAATGAGTACATACTAATCAGTTCATATTCCCTTAACTTATCCATTGGTATTCATGTGTGCATAGATTCCAGGATGGGGAAATGTTCTTTGGGTTGAAGATGTAGATGAAGTCATGGTTGTTAGGAAGCCTGGTGAGTCCACTGTCCCCCCTTTGTCTTATACTGATATATACTGATATACTTATTAATATAAGGTAAAGGGAGAGAAAATTAATGAATGAACATGGTGATTATAGAGTATTGTATGTTCCATGAAAGAATTAGGGTAATTGGAGAGTAAAGGAAAGAGAACACTTTAGGTATTCGCTCATTTTTTAGCTAAAAGTCTCATGCTTCTCACATTTAAGAGAAAAGAGGTCCAGTTTGCTTTAACACAAGATTAAGAGGGTGAGTCACAGGAGAGAAGAAAGAGAGGTTAAAGAGAATCAGAATTTATAGCCACTCGTAGCATTATTATGAGTCATTGTAAGGTTTGTGTAATAGAATGTTTTCTTCTTTTTTATAAGAACCATTTGGGCTGCTGAGAAAATAGGTCAATACAGAAATACCACTCAGGGAGCTGTTAGAATAATCTTGGTAGAGGCTTGGACAAGGGTATCAGCAGGGAAGGTGGTAAAAAATGGTTAGATTACGGGTATATTTTGAAGTTAAAGCCAACATAATTTTGAGATAAATTAGATATTCAGTGTGAAAGAGAAAAGAAGTCAGGGCTGACTCTAAAGTTTTGGGCCTGAGCAACTAGAAAAACTAGTTATTAACTAAGATGAAAAAGACAGTGTAGGAGAGGTTTCTGAAAAGGTGATCGGAAAGTTAGTTTGGAACAGATGAAGATGAAAACGACTGTAAGATATCCAAGTGGGTAGGTTGATTAAATAAAATATAACAGCCTGGAGTTTACAAGGAACAGTATGAAACAGGGACCACATAAACGTTCTTAATTACATGAGACTGGGTTAGATTACCATCACAGTGGTGACAAATGGAAAAACATACCCTCAACAATAAGAAGAATATATATGCTGGGCCATTTGTTTAGTAGTGTCTCTGTGCACCCACCTCTGTTCAGATTCCCAGTTGTCAGAAGATGCAGTGTGGGACAGTCCAAATTTCATAAGGAGGCAAAGTTATAGATCCAATTCTAGTTCTATCTTCTGCTAATGCTGTGGTTTAGAAAGGGTTGCTTAAACTCTAAGCCTCAGTTTCTTTATTGACAGCAATCAGGCTAATGATAACATCTTCCTTCCATTCTGGTTGTAAAGAATATATGTGCAAGGTTACACAGTGTGGAGCAAGGTCAACTAGAGACCTAGACGGAAAATACTAACCTAATGAAGGCATAGGCTTTGCGAGTGTGAGTTGGGTTGGTTGAGAAGAGTAAGTCCATATCCCTTCAAAACTTGCCAGAGTTAAAATGTTTTATGTAATTTGTACATTACTTAAAATAAGAAAATATTATTTGAATATAAACATCATCTTTCTAAAAATCCATTTTCCAGTATGTTTTAAGAGGCTTAAAAATGTATAATTTTTAATTTAGGACATGGAACATGTAAGAAAAGAAGGAAAAACAAACTTTAAGTATACAGTTGTTTGAAAACAACCCAAATCCAATAGAACACACTGGTGTAAATCCATTAGTATATTAAAAAACAACAACAATATTTAATAAAGTAGGAAAAGCTGATGTAAAAAATGAACAATTAAAACTTTACTACAAGGCAGATTATTATTTGTGGGTTTTTTTTACATTAAACATTTTAATTTGCAAAGGAAAAAACTAGAAGCAATCAACCATGCGTTGATAACCATATGTACTTCAAGAGTGACATTTTAAATAAGTTACCTAAGATTCTTAAATTCTTTACACTAGGTATTACTTTTGTCATAAAAAACAGGTAACTTACTGAAAAAAGTATACGTTGCACCTTGTAATATTCTGCTATTCATTCAACCAAGATGCCATGTCAGTATGATGGGTTTTTACTCCCTGAAACTTGCTTTTCACTGAGGAAAAGCAATCTATTTATTGGTGAACTAAACCAGTAACTGCGTAAGATCTCTCTTATCTGCTATTCTGATAAAACAAGAAAGAAAAACTTCCATAAAATATTTGTTTTTTGAAGTCATTTAACCTTAGTATTTTTCCTCAAAAGGCTTTATGAATAATTAAGCTCAGTCTAACTTGCATGGAAAGCTCTGGCTGAACTTTAACACCATTAAAATTGTACTACGGTTACAATGGACCCATTAAAGCTATTTAAATTTGGTAAGGAATGGGTCCTAAACTATGCAGAAGTCAAAAGAGCTGCCTAAGAAAAATGATGATTTAGCTTTATATACGTTTTGAATGCTAATGGAAGGGAAAGCCTAATGTGCTCATTAGAAATTTCAAAATGCCTTTTAAAAGTATATTTCAGAGTTTCAGCATATCTTGATAATTATTTTATTTTGTTTGTGTGCTTTTTTTTTTGCTTTTTTTAATGACTTACAGATTCGAATGTAGTAACAATCATTTCTTGATAGAACTGGGTTTCCAACTGCATTTCTGTTTTTATTAGCTATGAGATTTTAAACAAATTATTTGTGGTCTCCTAGTTTCAGAATTGACATTCATTAAATAGATAATAGTTGCTAGCTTTATTGCATGCATTTGTAATGTGAAGAAAATGCAAATTCTTGTATAATTCTCAACATTTTATCTGGAATAAAAAAAAGTCATTTTTGTTATTATTAATATTCCTACCATTATTTCCTATAGTTTTCCTGTACTGGGAAATAAAATAAGTGTATTATCTCAGACTCCTGAAACTAACAGGAACCAACAGTGAGATAGTTTTCAAACTCAGAGAAACCAGAACAGACCAATAATTTCCTCTTCATTAAAAATGAAGACTTCCATTCACATTGAAGTAGATGTTAAACATCTATCCATAGCTAATGTTTCAATTAAGATTAACTAAAGTATTATAGGCATAAGATCTTCCTAAACTATAAAGTTCTTGTAAATATGAGAGATGATTACTGATATTACCAGGTTCTTATACAAACATTGCAATTAGTATTCAGGGTTAGTAAACATCTTTTGCAGCAGACTAAAGGGCTTTAAGAGTTAGTGTCTTCCCCCAAAAGCATATATTTTATTTCCTAGGAGTAATTTACAAATTTTCAAAAGTTACTTAAATTTATATTATCAATCATTTTAAGAGATCCATTTAAGAGCAAGTCTTTTTTTTAAGATCAATAATCTTGTAATGTGCTGCTGCCTTGAAGTGGTATAATTTCTAATATTGAACTAATATTTTAATATTATTAAATTTTATATTACCTACTACCTTTGTCTTATCTAGGTGTAATTTTTCATGGACAAAAATCTATGCATAATCTTAGTTTCAAACTTAGAAATCACGGTGGCGGAATATATTAGAGGAAAAAATGTAAGAGTCTACTTGCCAACTCAAAGCAAAGTGAACACTGGTACAGTGAATATAAATTACCTCTCTAGGGAAGGTTCTCTGACAGTAGTGCTTATATGACTCATACTAGCTCTTGATCCATGAAATGCATTGCACATCATCAATTTGCTAGTTGAGTTGTCCTAAGGGGAAAATGTTGTCATTCACTCACTGAAGTAAATTAAGGGCATGATAAATCACTTTATTGGCTATATTATTAAAATTTCATTATTTATGCAAATTGTATAGCTTTGTATCATTTTTACAATAAAATACTATTTAATATTTACACAATTCTATTAAAGCACTTAAAAAGACTAAAGAGACACTATATATTTGTCATATTTTGCCCTGAAAATTATGATGGATAACTGAGATTTAAGAATCTAAATAACCAGGACTGGCCAGACTTTGCAGGAGAAATAAATCTCTTTTATTCTAGTTTTTTTCTTCTGTTATATTATTAGTTGTTCATGATTCTGGTCCCTCCAATGGAGACTAATAAAAACACAAAGTACCAGGGAACCATACTTGACCCTTTAGAGGTAATTCACATCATTTGGAATAGGCTGTGACTTTTCGGGCTGGCCTTCACCATGAATTGACTCAGAATGCAAGCTGCCAGGGCAGAGAGCAAACAGTTCACCCAATTTCCCTCAGACTATGTTGAAAGTTACTGTGGACGAGTGAACTGAGTGTATATAAAACATTTTGAATCATCCAAACCTCAGAATCCATTCATCAAAGGACTCTGGCAGGCTCCATACATATTAAAGAAATGTGATCATGTGCGAAATCATCCAGCTGTGTGGAGCAGGTTTCCCTTAGACTTCTGTTTATATTCCTGTCGTCACCCTCCTAGGATTTTATTGTAAATGCAAATTTACTTTCTATCTTCTGCCATAGATTATGAGCTATTTAATTATATGGGCAGTATATTGTTATTCTCTGTTTCTACTGCAACAGCATTTAAATGATATATTCATTCATTCTACCATTAACTCCATTCAGCTGTTGACCAATAGGAGGTTCAGCCTCTAACAAAGAACAAGGAACATTTATTTGAGCAAAAGGATTGCGATCCCAGAGACACAGATTTAGGTGACACCCAAAACTGTACTCTGGAAAGGGGTTATAAATGCAGAAATCACAAAGTATACTTATTTCAGGTAAATGAAGGATCTTGGCTATAGTAATGGGATTGTTAATTCCAATATGCAAATGATGGTGTCAAAAACTAGAAGGAAGGAAGTCAAGTCCATATGTATCCATGTAGCAGTTGTTATTCCAGGATATTTATGACTCCAGGATGTTTATAACTCCTGATTGTTTAAGGGCTGACCTTGAGTTGAGTTTAGCAACAGGTTTAGCAACGTAATAACAGCTCTGAGAACTGAGGCACAATATGTACATTGGCCCCGCTTCCTTAATAGCTTCCTGGCTCTATTTTAAGTGACTCTCTTAGCAATGTTTATTCCATTCTATTTTTTCCATTCTCACAACTAATACTTAATCATTTTCTATGTGTATGATAAAGCATATCTTTAGTATTAGCATTATCCAGATTTGGGTTTGAATCCTATTTCTATCAAGTAGTTATTCTGTGACCTTTGGCATATCATATTATCTTGCCTAAGCCTTAGTTTTGAATATATAAAACAAGTCACATTATTGTGATAATTAAATAGCATGCAAAACTCCCTAATTGTAAGCCAAGTAGACCTAAAATTATGGGTTAAATAGTGTGGGTTAGTTTGTAGCAAAAAAATCTAATGAGAGCTAAAATCAATAAATTAAGGCAATGGATTTATTTGTCAGCTTTAGTTAAATTATGCTGCACCAAAAATCAGTTCTACATTCTTAGAGGGTTATAACTTTAAAAAGTTTAATTCACTCATGTCATATAGCCCAGTAGGAAAACTGTGGTTTTGATCCATGTGTCCTTCATGCCAGGATATAAGCTAAAGGAGTAAACCCTGCCAGAACATTGCCAGTTACAACACATAAGGGAAAAACACAGGTTAAAAATCAACAGTAGCTCATAAATCTGGTATCTGTCATTTCCACTCATATTTCATTGGTAAAAACAAGTTAAAATAAGTTTGATTTTATTAAGACAAAAGTGGGGAAAAATAATATAATCTATTATAATGGGTAATTGAAACATGGAAAAAGACACTCAAATTCTAGGGTACTAACGTAGTTAAGGCATCCTTTGTTATGGGTAAATTTATACCAAGTTGTTGGGACCAAAGAATATATGGGGGGGGGACAATATCTGGAAACGAAATGATAGCTAGGGCCCTCTGGATGACAGGAATGCCTGCTGGTCGATACTAATTTATTATAGCAACAGTCACCAACTGGAGCTGTACAAGCTGCCTAACCTTGGCAATTGGCTGAATAACTGAAGTTCAACAAAGGCATATCGGAGTCTTCAGATTTAGGAAAATCACATCCTGGTCATGTCTCACACATAGTGGCCATTCTAATTTAAATATATTTCTAGAACTTGTCTATATTACTGAATCCCTACTCTATTTTTTTGCTCAGATAATATTTTTATAGGTTCAAAATGTTTTCAAATTTCATCATTTGTTATCTCTACTTATATCAGCGAATCTCTAAATATGTTTTCAGTAGTTAATTTTGCAGCCCCAATTTCTTTGTCTTATCAGAAAGAGACATTCTCTGAGTCACAGGAACATAAAGATATCTGGAGGTTGGCATTTAGACTCATAGCCAAGTCAAGTGCTAGGATTTCTCTGCCCCTACAAGAGTGCCTTGAATTCCAGTGCCATAGAGATGAAAATCTGTTGAGTTAAAGACATGAGCAAGGAAAGAGCTCAAGGCAAACATATTTAGGAAGACAGAACTAACAATGATATTTAGGAGAACTGAGGTGGGAATTTGGAGGTGGTGACCTTATTGTTGCACACTTACCAGAGTTAAAGAATCATTCTTTCACTTAGTTGTGGCAATGAAAATTATGATGAAAAAGTCCCAAGAGACTATAGTTGCCAAGACCAACTGCTATTTAGATTAATTGCTACTTGCCTATTTATTTTTATTTTTATTTTTTACCATCATAAGATTAGTAGGGGAGTAGAGACTTTAGAATGAGGTCAGGGCCATATTATTATATGTAACTAGTATTATTGTAAATAGGATTACTATCATGTAAATTTCTTTCAAACATGTAAACTAAAACAGTTTTTTAAATAAACAACAAAAAATAGTTCATTAGTCATGAGAACTTTAAGAAAAAGTTACATGACTCACAATAAAGGTATGTAGAAAGTGATGAGCCAGAATATTTAACCACCTGCTATTGAAGATTTGATCAGTATTTATGCTTTAAAACATAATTAATGAGTTGTAGTTCATATCAACTTTAAAAATGAGAAGATATTTTCTAAAGACAAATAATTTTTCAATTAATGATATTATACATAAACAGTCAGAAAAACAAAGTTTTTAATTATTTGAAATTCCAGGCCTGTGGAATATTTGTCATTCTAGTCAAAAGACTTACCTCAATTCCCCATTCTCCTCACAGAGCTATTCTATACATAAAAAACAAACCAGGTGCTTTTAGAAAATAACTCTGCATCACACTTGGAGCACAAAAATAAAGACAATTACTTTCACTTTTACTTAAATACTAAAGGAAAAATAATCATTTCCTTTGCCAAAAATATTGGCAATAAAACCAGGCATATAATAGTCTAAATACAGAAAAAATTAAATGATACCAAGTTGTTGCCTAGCCAAAAATTATGTAGAATTGTAGTTAAACATACTTATTTTGAAGAGTTCCAGAATGATGAATCTCAATCAGCATGCATTTTCAAAATACAAATCCAACTGCAAGTAAAAATCACAACTTTTTTTTTAAAGGCTGGGACTATTTCAATAACTACAAATTTGTACATGAAAATTTAAGCAGGATATTGTTTCAATGGCAAACTGATTTACTAAGAAGCAGTAATAAGTAGTCTCATAAAATGATGAGACTACTTATTAATAACATCATTCCTGGTATAACTTTCTAGAATATGAATATGTTGATGATTAATTTCATGAAACAAAGAACTTGAATTAGCCTTTTTAACATCTAATAGGATAGTCCAACAAACCAAGCTCTGAATTTCATATTTCTTGTGAATATTTTGTCTACTTTATTATGTTAACTATTAGAAACTACATTATGTTATAATTTGATTGGCTTCATATATTAACATTTTATAATTTTTTATATAAAAGTAGAAAATAGATGTGCTTTGAAAAAAATTCGTCCAAATATTCTCTTATACTTGGTTAATATATTTTTATATGTAATATTAATAAATTAGAGAAATTGTACTGAAATATACTACTGTCATAAAGGTCATAGGATAATAAGGTTGCTCCAATGTAGATAATACCATAATCATGGATTTGGTAATCTGTTGTAAATTATTTTAAGGGAAAGAAGTTTAAATTATTTACATTATCTATTAATCAATGCACCTATGTGGTTATCATTCAGTTTCTAGTTCTGCTTTTTTTAGAGAAACTAGTGAAGTTGAGTATATGCTAAAGTGGGGGAGGCACAGACATTCCTCTTACCAGAAGGTTCTTCTGACTGGTCTAACAATCGAATAATATAAGACAGATTAGCAAGAGAAAATAACCAAATTTAATGCATACATATGTATGGGAACCCACATTCATGAACGAGTCAGAGATCCCACATGCACCAGAGCTTAAGAGAGAGAAGGGGGAGTAAGTATAGAAGACATCCTGAGCTAGAGATGAGGTCTTGCTCCTTGGAGGCGTCAAAGGGTCATTGCAGGATATTAAGAACAGACACTTAGTAAATAAAAGTTTGCCCTGCTATATAGGTGGTTCAAAAGATTATTGCTGATAATCTCTTATGGGCAAGGCCCCTTATACAAGTCTAGGTAAAGGGCAGGCCAGACGTTTCTCTTGAGCCTGAAGCTAAAATTGCCTTTTGCTCCAAACAATCTGCATACCATAAAGACACATCTTGGGGTGAATTATTCTGGACCCCCACTAATATTATTTCTATTAAAGAGGAACCTGGATTCAGAATGTCAGAACTTAAATCCCTCCTTAGCTCTTTGATAGGGATGGGATTTTGGTCTATCAATTCAACCACTCTGTTTTTTAAAGTAAAATGGGAGATACTAAAGCTTTTATTACATTATGGATATAAGATAAATGAGATAGCACATGTTAAACATTTACACAATGCATCCCATTTGCCCCTCATTCAATAAATGGCAGTTATTATAAATAAGCATGGTAGCTACCTGAAGAATATAAGAGGACTAATCAGGATTCACAACTAGGCCTGTCTTATTCTAAACAATTTTCTCCCCACTCTACAATACCACCTCCTGATAACATACCTCATCAATGAAAGGGACCTCTAAAAGAGGTTTGCTGAAGGTGGTAATATTAAAATTGAAAATTAAACTTAAATAGACCACAAAATTGAAGTTGTCTTCCTAGCAATGGAATTTTTTACTGAAGGTCCACTAGTCTTTCCTCAGCAGCTGAGCCAGGTGGGTTTGCTGGAGAACAGAAGTGCTGATGAGTCAATGTGCTGACCCACTTTGTCTCCTCGCAGATGGTCCCAGCTGGCGTGGTGTGTACTTATTGTTCAAATAAGAACATATTTTTTTGACTTTTCATTATATTCCTCCAAGGAAATAAAAATACAAATGTTGTTGTGTTGTCTGCAGAGGGGGATAAAAAAGTTGGACCTGGTATTTAAAAGAGCCAAATCCCATATGAAGTTATCCTCACATTAAGATTGAAGCAATGATTTATAACTACAAATATAAACCAAGTGTCTGTCATCACATTTTATTACAGTCTCATTATGTTACAACTAAAACTTTGAAGTTTATCGTAACTGTATAAAACAAGAAAGAAATCTCTTAAACCTGTCTGTAGAATACACAGTTTTAAGGAATATCTTACAAGGAGAGTTTCAGAATTGAAGAACAGAGATATAGAGAGAGAGCAGCTCTTTATCTTACTGATATTGATAATATGCTAAAAAACAGCCATGGATTCCAGATGTTGGAGACTATGTTGGCTCAAGAGGCTAAGAAATGATCTAGTGCACACCCACAAGGCTATTTTGAAGGAAGCCCTGATGAATCCCAGTAATATTTCAATACATATGCTTGAGACCTTGACTAGCAACTGAGTAAAATGTAATAGAATTTAACAACTAAACAAAACAATGGCTTCCTGTCAGAGATGTTGTAAAGAACATGGTATTGAGGATCTTTGACAAGAGAGTCTCAATCTCAGTAACCTATCTGAGTTATTTTAAGTAAGGTGTATCTCTTTCATTTGTCTAGTTATTGAGAGGAAGTAAAAGAGAGAGATGCAGATATGTAATTTGTAATTACAAAGATTTATCATTTCAGCACAAATTTGAGTCTGATATGAAAAAGACAAAGAAGAAAGGTGTGACATAAAATATCCTTGGATCTAGGGGAAAATGCTCTATTTGTCATGCCCTTGCTCTAAACCTGCATATTTACTCCCACACACAGCTGGGTCTTTTGGGGAAGTGCAAGTTAATACTAATAGTTTGAAAGTAATAATTTTTTTGTTCTACCTTTGTTCAATTCATTTATATTCAGATGGTATAAAAAGGGGGAATATATTACTAACATCAATACATTCTGAGGTGCAATGCACAGAAGTGAAGTACACAGATCCCTATAGGGATAATAAAATCAATAAACTTTATGGAGAAAAATCACAAAGGAAATGGTGGTTATTATCATTGAGTGAGAGTGTCATTAGGTAAAGCATGCAACTGATGCCTTGTGCATGACTTTTTTAATACATTAAGTCTTTCATTATTATTTTTTAAAAATATATCTTTATTGATTTCAGAGAGAGGAAGGGAGAGGGAGAGAGAGAGATAGAAACATCAGTGATGGGAGAGTCATTGATTGTCTGCCTCCTGCGCCTCCTGCACGCCTCCTAGTGGGGATGGAGCCCAAAAACCGACCGAGCATGTGCCCTGACCGGGAATGGAACCTCAATCTCCTAGGATCCTAGGTTGATGCTCAACCCCTGAGCCACGCCCAGTCAGGCTCATTATTTTATTATTTTATTTTATATTTTATTATTTTATTTTTTGGAAAATTACTTCAATATCTAGTTTACAATTAGACTCATCTGCTTCTGCATTAAATCTATTTTAATATGTTGTTTTGGTTAACATGTATGAAGAAAATATGGCCTCTCTCATTAAATGGGAAGTCGTGGTAGGCCACCTGAAAGAGTTCTAGGAAATCTCAGAAAGTGGTATGCTGGTAAATATTTTGATAACCAACTCATCAGGGAGGAGAGACAAGCCCAGTTTGTAGAATTTGCCAATTTCCCTGGTGAAAATATTCTCAATGTGGCTGATAATGCAGAGTTGGTAAGAAATACTCAGGAGCACATCATCATATAATATTTCTACACTGCAAATGCAATAGATCTAAATAACTTCAAGAGCATATAGATAGTAAAATATTTGTTTTATTTATTTTTATTTATTTATTTTTTAAGTTTCTTTGTCTTTATTGTTGAGAATATTACAGATGTCCCTTTTTATCCCCACTGATCCCCTCCACCCCACATCCATCCCATCCCCAGGTTTTCCCCATACCAATGTCTGTGTCCATGGGTTTTGCTTATAAACATGTAAGTTCTTTGATTAATCTCTCCTCACTCACACTCCCCTCCCTGCCTTCCCTCTGAGATCCCTCAGTCTGTTCCATGCTTCTATGTCTTTAGATCGACTTTGTTCATCAGTTTATTTTGTTTATTATATTCCACATATAAGTGAGATCATGTGATACTTGTCTTTCTCTGACTGGCTTATTTCACTTAGCATAATACTTTCTAGTTCCCTCCATGCTGTGCAAAGGATAAAATATCCTTCCTCTTTACAGCTGCATAGTATTCCATGGTGTAAATGTGCCCCAGCTTTTTTTATCCACTCATTTACTAATGGGCACTTGGGCTGCTTCCCAATCTTAGCTATTGTAAACTGCGCTGCTATGAACATAGGGGTGCATAAGTTCTTTGTGATTGGTGTTTCGGGTTCCTTAGGATATATTCCTAGAAGTGGGATCACTGGGTCAAATGGCAGGTCAATTTTTAATCTTTTGAGGAACCTCCATACTGTTTTCCATAGTGGCTGCACCAGTCTGCATTCCCACCAGCAGTGTACTAGGGTTCCCCTTTCTCCACACCCTCGCCAGCATTTATAGTTTGTTGACTTGTTGATGGTAGCCATTCTGACAGGTATGAAGTGATACCTCATTGTGGTTTTAATTTGCATCTCTCTGATGATTGTCGACATTGAGCATTTTTTCATATGTCTCTTAGCTATCTGTATGTCCTCTTCGGAGAAGTGTCTATTTAGGTCCTTTCCCCATTTTTTAATTGGATTGTTTGTCTTCCTTTTGTTAAATTGTATGAGTTTCTTATATATTTTGGATATTAACCCTTTATCCAATAAATCATTGGCAAATATGTTCTCTCATACAGTGGGCTCCCTTTTTGTTTTGTTGATGGTTTCTTTTGCTGTGCAGAAGCTTTACATTTTGATGCAGTCCCTTTGTTTATTTTCTCCTTAGTTTCTCTTGCCCTAGGAGATGTATCAGCAAACGTATTGCTATGAGAGATGTCTGAGATTTTGCTGCCTATATTTTCGTCTAGAATTTTTATGGTTTCATGTCTTACATTTAAGTCTTTTATCCATTTTGAATTTACTTTTGTGTATGGTGTAAATTGGTGGTCCAGTTTCATTTTTTTGTATGATTCTGTGCAATTTTTTCAACATCATTTATTGAAGAGACTGTCTTTACTCCATTGTATGTTCTTGCCTCCTTTGTCAAATATTAATTGACCGTAATGGTAGGGGTCAATTTCTGGGTTCTCTGTTCTGTTCCACTGATTGATATGTCTGTTCTTTTGCCAGTACCAGGCTGTTTTGATTACACTGGCTTTGCAGTATAACTTGACATCTGGTATTGTGATCCCTCCAACTTTGTTCTTCTTTCTCAAGATTGCCGTGGCTGTTCGGGGTGTTTTTTGGTTCCATATAAATTTTCAAAGTGTTTGTTCTAGATCTGTGAAATATGCTATTGGTATTTTAATAGGGATTGTATTGAAATTATAGATTGCTTTGGGTAATATGGACATTTTAATGATGTTAATTCTTCCATTCCATGAACATGGTATATTTTTCCATTTGTTTATATTTTCCTCTATTTCTTTTTTCAGTGTCCTGTAGTTTTCCAAATAAAGGTCTTTTACATCTTTGGTTAAGTTTATTCCTAGGTGTCTTACGTTTTTACTTGGAATGATAAATGGGATTGCTTTTTTAGTTTCTCTTTCTGAGAGTTCATTATTGGTGTATAAAAATGCCATCAATTTCTGAGTGTTAATTTTATATCCTGCTACCTTGCTGGATTATTATTTTTTAATAAAATACCCTCACTGTTCATCCATCATGTTTATGTTGTGGACTCTATTTGGGTTGGAATACTTACCCTGTGCATTGTCACTGTCTTATACACAAACCTATAGTTGTTTAGCTTTAGGGAACTTGCATAAACACACCTATGCTCAATTTCTTTATTGGAAACATAGGCATAATGGCATTTTCTTACAGGATTGTGTAAGCATTAGAGGTAGTCCATGTAAAGGACCTTCAGTACCCACCATACAAAGGGGTGTTGTTAGTGTTGTTGATGGTGATGATGATGGTGTGGAGGACAAGATGAAGAGGTTGCTGTATCAGTCTTAGCTCTGAATCACATATATCTGCAATATGAGGTTCCCAACCTCAAGAAGGTCATAATTCATAATTCAGTGTGTTCTGAACACATACTCACAAATAAATGTAAAAATCCAATACTTAATATTTATGTGCAAACTGCTAGAGGCTAATAAAAAATGAGCTGCCTAACTGTCTCAAACTGAAGTCTGACAATTTGTTTCACAGATATAGTTATATTGGAACAGTTAGGAAAAGGCAGAAAAATTAATAAACTTTTATATATTTTGTGCATATTCTATGGCCCCTCAGGAATCCCTTTTTCTTCAGTAAACTAGCCTATTCCTTCATTTATTCCTCATATGGTAAATTCTTAAGTTCTCTTATAAATCTTGTCAATTCCTTCTGAATATGTTATTTTACTTATATTACTTTCAAAGAATAGTCTTCATAATGGAGCACAGCATTTAAATGTCATTCTAGTGAATGGAAGTAATTACCATAAACCATCTTTTCCTGTGTACCATTCTTCTATTATTACATCCAAAGAAAGTAATGCATGCTAATTCTGATAGATAATAAAACCTTACAAAAGTTTAGGGTTATTTTGGGCTTAATTTACATGATGTGAAAATGAGTAAAACCAAGAAACCTATCTGGGATCGGGATCTTTCTCATGCAAATGAACTGGAGTGAGAAAACCCAGAACCTGAAATTATTAAGGCAAAAACTTTTTTCCCCCGTTTAAAACATTTATTTTATTATTATTTTTTTCCATCACCATTTATCCCCTCTCTGCTGTCTTCCAACTCCACCCACCCCCCTGCCCCTTCAGTCACCCCATTGTTTGTGTGTCCATGTCCATGTCCATGTCCATGCCCATGTCCATGTTTCTTTCTCTCCTTTTTTTTCTTTTTTGCTCACAGAGCTTTGAAAGAAAAATCTAAAAAAATTCCACTAATAGACTTGGGAAGAATTGAGATTTGCTCTGTGTACAGACAGGGAACCCTTCAAATCCAACAAGTTTGTAGAGTTTCTGGCTCCTGTGATGAAGTCTACTATACAGACTTCAAATATAGATCGCATTTCTATTCATATGTAGTACAGTCAATAGAATGTAACCAATCTGTACATGATAAGGATTTTTGCCTTAAATGAAATAAACAAGACTCCTTTTCAAATGACCCAGCTTGCTGTTCAGAGTGCTTCTTTATCATCTAAGAGACACCAGATTTTCTCCTTACTACCTGGTTCTTTGTCTCGTGGAGTCAAAGAATGAAATTCAAGGAAATTCACAGGCAACAGAAGAGTAAGCGAAAAAGTACAAAGGTGTATTGTGTAAAGAAAGCAAAGCTCTAGGCATGCCAGGGGGGTCTCAAAAAGGGTTGTGGCTGAGGCTCACTAGTCTAGGGCGTTATATTTCCTGTGTCTGTTCTTCATTGGGTCATTCTAAGAATTCTCCCTTAGTAACAGCCAGTCTCTCTTTGTTTTTCCATTTCCCATTTTAGGGGGTCAGGTATAGGGCACACTTGTTTTTCTCATATCCTGTTTGCCTGGAACATTTCACCTTTGCATGGTTCCTTTTTCCTCAAGGCCTGGCAACCCTAAACTGCCTGTCCATGTGGACAGGTTCTCTGTGGCTTCCGCTGTGGATGGCAGGTTTTCTGTTTCCTGTACTTCATGAGAGCATCACTCCACTGAACAGTCATCTCCTAAGTCTTTCCATGCTGCTACGTCTAGTCTAGACTCAAGTAAGGAACCCTGGGCCTCCCCTACTACCACCCCCATAAACACTTTGGGCAGGATTTAGACCTCACGGACCTTTGGTACAACTTTAAAAAGGCTTGGAATGAAATTAAAAAAAAAAAAAAAAAATAGAATGACTGTGTTTAGAGATAATGAAAGAAGCTAACAACTCAAAAATGGTTTACAAATACTGCTATGTTTGCACAGGTCCAGAGATCTCCTCATTATAACTCTGGAAGCCTCAAGGCTTTTGATTCAGCACAGCTCTGGGCAGAATAGAGCTGTCTGTAGCACTCCCCCAATTCCCCAGGAAACATCTACTTTATTCCTTCCCTCGAACTTGATGGTTGATTCCTGTGGCTGCATTCCCTTTTCCAGGCTGGTTTCCAGGACAGTTGACAGTGGAGATGTCCGCTGCCATCTCGGAGAGCCCTACTCTTGGCAGCCCATGCTGTGAATTTTCTTGTCTTTTCAATTCAATTCACATGCCATATGAGTTACTCAGTAACTTTTTTAAGTCAAGGTCACTAAAATATGTCACACTTTAAAAAAGTTAGTGTGTAAACATAAGCAGATAATTTTAGCTTTTAGTATTATGCATAGTATTATATTTTAAAACTTTAGAAGAATTCACTTTCAGATTAAATTATTATTCACACATCTTTTTTTTATAAGATGTGACTAGGATATATAGTGTTTTAAAAATTTAACTCTACCTACCATAAGAAATACAATCATTTTAAGAGAGTAAATCTGTCTTAACATTTTATATAAGTTTATGGGTGGGCTAATGTCTTAATATTTCCACAGACATATTCTTTTTTTTAACCCTGCAGTATGGGAATTTTCCAAGAAATTTAATTCTGCAAAGCATATCAAGGTTGCTTTGACAGTGTCTTTATGGAAATTACTCATGCTGAAGGAATTTATAGCATTTATATAGAATGGTGGATTATAAAAATGCATATAATATATCTTGATTAATTCTACTTTTGAACGTAAAAGTATCAGCAAAAGTACTTTATGTATAAAATAATTTTATCTCCAATCCAAAATAATTTTATCTAATCCAGGTGACAAGTTTTAAAATTTTAATAATTAAAGACTATCTTTAAACTCATAGATTTTCAAGCTAAAATCGGTGCCTGTGTACGCAAGATAGCATTCATAAGTCTTATTAGTTTCACCTGCATTTCATTAGTTACTTTCTTATCATTTAAGTGAATGTTATCCTTGTTGACACAAAATGTATAACAATAAGATTTGCCACATTTATTGCAGCCTCCAAATTATTTTTTAAAAGTCATTAAAATTAGAAAATAAAATGCTAAAATATTGTAATAAATTTAAATCATTGTATTGAATGGGAATGTGGGTGCAGTAGCTAATCAGTTAACTAGTTTCTCCAAGCTAATATCAAGGAACATGAGCCACATTTTGGTAAAGGTTTTTATTTCACATTTAGATTAGTAGAAAGTAAATGAATTTGTTCTTATGTAATGTATTTAAATATATTTTTTATTTATTTGTTTGTTTATTTATTTATTTATTTATAAACACCACATATTAATTCATATTCAGAACTAATAGAGCAGCAGTGATTTTTTTTTTTTTAATATATCTTTATTGATTTCAGAGAGAGGAAGGGAGAGGGAGGGAGAGAGAGAGAAACATCAATGATGAGAGTCATTGATCGGCTGCCTCCTGCACGCCCCCTGCTGGGGATCAAGCCTGAAACCCCGGCATGTGCCCTGACCGGGAATTGAACCCCGATCGCCTGGATCCTAGGTGGATGCTCAACCGCTGAGCGACGCCCGGCTGGGCAATATTTTTAATTTTTGTTTTTCTTATTGATTTTATTTTAGAGAGAGGGAGAGAGAGACATCATGTGAGAATGAAACATCATCAATTGCCTCCCACATGCGCCCCAAGCAGGGGGCGGAACCAGCAAACGGGCATGTGGCCTGACAGGGAATCAAACCATGACCTTTCAGTGCTCGGGATGACACTTCAACCAACCAAGCCACACTGGCCGGGGCATGCCCATGCATTCAAATGAAGAAGATAATTGTGTAGGATATAATGTATCTAGAGCTGCTGACTATGCATTATTGTTTCAACTTTAATAAATGTAAGATTCTAGTAGAGTAGGAGAGAGGGAGATGAATCATTATGGTTTTGAGTGTGTGTTATAAACTTAGGGTTTCTCAACTGCATAGTGTTCTCAACAAAAATAAAATCAACTTTTAGAAGTCTGTGCAATAAAAAAATCTTATTTAATACCATGTGTACCTTCACGGATGTCCCAGGTCACTGTTGTTTTTGCATTCTTATGACGTTTTCTCTTTCCGTAATGTCAGAATATATATATTTAGAATAACGAAGAATGTTTCTTCCCACCTATTGCTGCGAAACAAGTTAAGGAATAATTAAGTTAACAAACATAATATTGATAAAAATATTAGCTATGAAAACTACATAGCAAAAATGAAATGTGAAATATAAAATTTTATTATAATTTCAAAATTCTGATGAAATCAAATTCAACTTTTGTTAAGCTTTTTTTTTAAATCATGAGTTTGTTTATGAAAAACAACATTGTTTACTGTAAATATAAGAAAAATTATATTTGTCAGGTACATAGCAAGTGCTGGAAACTCCATTATGTGCTCTGCATATATTATCTAAATAATTCTTTAAATAATCAAATTAATTATTTAAGAGGAGCATAATTATTAGATATTTAATTTAGAGGTGAGAATACAAAATCAAAAAATATAATGAAACTAGTAACTGGAGGAACAGATCCTCAATTCTAGAGCCATCTGGCTCAGTTTTTTGTGCTTTTTGTGATATCCATAATGTAATCCAAATTCAAAAGTTTATTTAGCAAGAGTAAAGGTATCTTTCATACTTTATTAGCGATTCTCAAAATCCCTGGATGGCAAAATCTCTGATCTTTGTCTGACCAACCAAGTTCACCACAATATTTCCAATAATTGTGGAGAGAAACGAACTTAGGAGGTCCTATAATTCCCCGAAGAAAGTTGCACGTCCATTCTTGACAAATGCCAATAGCAAACATGGATTTTTCAGAATATCCAGGCAGAGATAATATATGGTATGTCAAAGAGTGTTTATCTATCTAAAAGATACAAAAGGAAGTCAACTCAGCATGTGTGTGTAACAGAGATACGGACGACATTCTCCAACGCCAAGGCACAGGTTAGCTTCCCTGCAAAGCCTCACTAGTAGGCAAATGTCAGAGTGAGGAAGGATTAAAGGGTCATGTACACACTTCCAGAATTACAGCTTTTCTACCTACTGTCCTGCATATATCATGTAAGTTGTTTTGCATATACAGTGGTGGCCACGCCATTTTGTGAAGGAACAGCCCCTCCAATCTATGAAATAAAACAAGAGAGGGAGGGGTGGAAATTTGGGAATAATGTGGCATCTGGAACAGGGTACATGACACGTAGCTGAAAGAGCAGTTTGCTGATTCATCGATCTGTCATCCTCAAAACCTCCAGGCTAGAGCAGACTCTCCTACCCTGATGCTGAGAAACCGACCAAGAGACAGTCATCCCATCACCTCGCGGAGGCAGGCTAACCAGAAATACGACTGCAGAGTCATAGGCCTCATCGAGAAAAAGGAACATGGAGAAGACAGGTGAGGGATAGGACTGTGAAAAAGATGTTTCGTGTGGCCGTATTAATGTGTGGTGTGATCTCTCAATCGCGGTGGCATCACTGCTTTGCAGGTAGGCGTTCCTCAGCCAGACATTTGGTGTCCTCCTGTTGGTCTTCCACTCGTCACAACCCTCTAACCTCCTTGTCTCTACGCACACTTTGGCTCACTCCCTGTTCCTTACGGTTATTTCTGCAAATCAAGGAACTTTAGTAAACATTTGCTCTTGTAACTGAGATCACCCATATTTCTTATCATTTAGCAAATCATCTGGAAGACCAACTGTGTATTACATGTTTTGGTCAGGTTTACTGAGGTATAATTTATATCCTATGAAATTCACTATTTTTAGAGTATATATATATGTAAATTTGGACAAATGAACACAGTCATGTAACCACCATCACAATCAAGATCTAGAACAGATTCGTCACCCCCAAGATATTTACTTGTGTCTCTTTTTCAATTCTCTTCAGTCCTCATCAGTACCTGACAACCTCTGATCTTTGTTCCCTCCCCATAATTTTGCCTTTTCTAGAATGTGATTTAAGTGTCCTATAGTATATGCCCTTTTGAATCTGCCTTCTGTCACTTAGCGTAATGGATTTGACATGCTTTCAGGCTGCTGCATGTATCAGTACATTCTTTCCTTTTATGGCTGAAAAGTATTGCCTTTTATGACTATACCAAATTAATGACATTTGGGTTGCTTCCAGGTATTAGTTATTATATATAATGTGGCTGTAAACATTTGTATAGAAGTTTGTGTACGTGCATAATTTTTCATTTACCTTGGCTAAATGCCAGGGTTAGATTGGATTGGCTATATGGAAAGTGTATGTATAACTTTATAAAAAAAACTGCCAAACTGTTTTTCAAAGTAATAGACTATTTTCCGTTCCTTCCAACATGTATGAGAATTTCAATTGATTCACATACTTTTTAGATTTGGTTTTATGTTTTCATTCTTCTGATCATCTAATTGGTGTATATCTAATTTTGGCTTGAGTTTTTATTTCTCTAATGACTAGTCATTAGATTAGTTAAGAGGAGAGTATGTTTTTAGGTTCTCACTTGCCATCTGTATATATTCTTTGTAAAGGCATCGATTCAAAACTTTTGTCCATTTTATTTCATTTTTCTTTGCTTATTAATCAGTGTGTAAATACATATACACATATATTTTATATGAGCCTTTTATTAGATTTTGTTGTGTAATGTTTGTTTTTCTAGTGTGTATCTTCTATTTTCATCATTTTAACAGTATCTTTTGAAAACAGAAGTTTTTAAAATCTTGATGAAGCCCAAGTTGTTAACTCATTCTTTTATGGCTCATGCTTTTGTTGTCAAATTACAGAAATATTTAACAGATCCAAGGTTGAAAAAATTTTCATATGTTTCCTTCATAAAGGTGCATCCTTTTAGATTTTTACTTGAACCAATGATCTATTTGAATTAATATGATTTATGAATTGAGGATCTCTATTCTGCATATGGATTTTCAGCTCCATTTATTGAAAAAGCAATTCTTCTTCCAACATTATTGATATTCAATTCCCCGTATATGTGTGTGTATGTGGTTCTGATTCTGCCTTTCTTTTCTGTTCCATTGATCTGTGATGTCTACCTTTTCCCTAGTACCACAATGTCTTGTTCACTTAGCTTTAAAATAAGTGTTGAAATCAGATAGTGTGAATTCTGAAATTTTACTCTACAAACTTTAAGCAGGAGAATAAAAAAGGAAACAACCTCCAGGTACATTATAAATCTGTTGCTAAAAAACACAGTAAAAAGAAAAAAAATATAGCCAAAGTAAAAAAAAAAAAAAAAAAGACAAATGTACAAATGAACAAAGATATATATGATTTACAGCAAACTTCAGGTCAGAAACTATTCAATCTAGAAGCCAGGACAATGAAACCTTTAACATGCTGGAAGAGTTTTTTATTTTTTTCGGATAAAAATTTAGAGAATTTTCAGAAGACATATTCCCAAAAATTTTAAAATATTTCTTCAGGAAGAAAGGAAGTGATACTGAATAAAAATCTGGATCTACATAAGGCTAGAATGACCTCTGGAAATGGAAACTATTTGGGTGAATAGATTTAATCATTTATTTAAGCTGTGTAAAATGTAACTGACTATTTAATGCTGTGTATAATATGTATGTATATATTATATATAAAGGGGTGGGCAAACGTAGGTTACAGTTATGAGTACATGAAACACAATTTATTCTTGCATTATTATTTATTTATTAATTATTGTATTATTCATTTGTATTATTTGTCTTATTATTGATACTATTTTGTATCCTTTCTTATGATTCATCTTTGAGGTAATGATGGTTGGTAATTTAATCTACTTTTTTTGCCCACCCTTGTATATATATTAGTCCTTAGAGAAATGTAAATTAAAACCAGTGAAAATCACTACATATTCATTAGAATACCTCATATTAAGAAGACTGAAGCCCTGGCCAGTGTGGCTCAGTGATTAGAGCATTGGCCTGAGCCCCGTAAGGTCACAGGTTCCATTCCTGGTCAAGAGCACGTACCTGGGTTCCAGGTTCAGTCCTCTGCCCCAGTCAGGTTGTATGCAGGAGGCAACCAATTGGTGTGAGAGACACTTCCATGTCTCTCTCTCCCTCTCCCTCCCTCTCTCTCTCTCTCTCTCTCTCTCTCTCTCCCCCCCCTCTTCCCTCCCTCCCTTTTCACTCTAAAAATCAATGGAAAAATATATTTAAAAATATTTAAAAGAGAAGACTGACAACACTAAACATTGATGAAACTGTAGAGCAATTTGAACACCCATAGATTATTTGTTGCAATGCAAAATGATTCAACCCCTTTGAAAAATAGCAGTTCCTTATAAAGTTAAATATGTGCTTTCCATATGACCCAACAATCACGCCTTTAGGTATTTTCCCAAGATAAACAAAAATATGCCCACAAAAATGTTTATAACCATATTTTCATCATAGATTTATTTACTAGAAAGAACCTGGAAATAACTCTATGGCCATTAATTAGTGAATTGATAAATGAATTGTTGCGTATTTCTATAATTGAATACTACTGAAACAGCAAACTACAGATAAATGCAACAGCATCGAAGACTCAAAAACCATGCTAACTAAAGAAGCCAAAAAATACAAAAGCGTATATATTATATGATTTCATTTTTCAGAAGTTCTACTAGAAATTGTATTTATTAGTGGTTGCCTGGGGAGAAAGATGGGGAAAGAGTAGTGACTGCAAATATAGAGAAACATTTTAGGTTGATGAAAATATTCTGTATTACACTCCTGTGCATGTGTGTGTGTGTGTGTGCTTGTCTTAAAGAATATCAAACTGTATAAAATTCATAAATTTTATTGCGGGCAAATTATACCTTAATTTAATTAAACATTTTTATTATTGAGTTGAAATGTTTTTGTCAGACACTGTCCTTTGTCAATTCAACAGATATTGAATGTCCTCTTTTCTCACAGAGCTCCAATTTTGTTTACTCCCTAATTGCTAGCTATTTGTGTACCTAGAGAGTAGGACCCACTCCATTCTCAAGCAGTTAATTAATGTCACCTAATCATATCAGTGTACTCCCGGTGCAAAATTATTGTTCTAAGGATGAGCATGTTTTAAGAATTCTAGCCAATGGGAGATAAATGCTGGAAAGTTTCTGTTATATTTTAAATATCCATCAAAAGTGGAAAATTTTTAAATACTTATGTATTTTTTGATCAAAAATTTACTCCATCATATGAAATAAAGTTAACTGCCATTTCTTAAAAAGGCAGGAATTGTATACATATACATCCAAGCTGAAGATATAGCTCTCAAACAATGCTGATTTAAATTAAGAAAAAATATTTAGATAAGGTCAAATTATAGAGATGGATGTGCACATGCACAGGAAACAAAAGTAATACAAAATGATGGGAAGGCCCAATACACTAGGGTGTTTGCTATTCTATTCTGCCCTCCATTCTGCTTGTTTAAGTTTTAATTTTGGGCATAACCCATAAGTCTATTTCAGGGGACTAATACATGATGACTCAAAATGAGAAAAACTCAGAGGTAGTGCGGTTTTATTCAGTAACTCAACCAGCCAATCAAACATGGTATTTGTGATTTTTTAATCCACCTTTTTTTCTGGTTAGTATCATGAAAGCATTAACTATTTTATAATCCTAAATTAATCTTAAATTTCCCTGTTACTGAACATTATTGACATAGTAACAGTTCAAATATTTTAATAGTGTTAAAGGCAAAATGGCCTCAATATTTCAGATAATCAAAAACTTAGGGAGATATGATAATATAATTTTACTGTAGTATTTCAGTACAATGAAAATGTTTGTATTTCACACCTTTTAACAGTAAATCGTTTAATGAAACTGTGTGCAAAAATGTCTTACAACAAACTATAATTGCTTTAATGAATTTTAAGTAAATTCAATACATATTTTATTACCTTTAAAAAATCTTCAGTTTTTCTATGTGATTAGTAAGCCAATGCCATTAAATCATTAGTTGTTTGTGCATAATGAACTGAGCATCAATTTTAACCTATTTTGAAAACCTACACTGACTAAAAATATGTAGAAAATTATTCGACATATCTCCTAAGTATAGATATATTCAGAAGTTCAATAATCAGAAAACATTATAAGTATTTAAAACCATATGGTTGCATATAAATATCTATTCAGTGTTAACAAAGAATTGAGAATAGATAAAGTCCAAAGAACAAAAATACTTCAAAGCTTGGATTAATTTATGAATATGAAAATGCAATTCCCAGGCGTAATTATTTTTTGCATTTTAGTTCTGTATTTAATCTAGACAACTCTCGCTTGGAATCAGAATCAGGCTTTCAGAATACTAAATATCAATTCCCCATGCATCAACTATGTCAGCAAATTGCATAGACAATACATTTAATTGAATTTAGTTTGATTAAAGTGAATTTTAAATAATTCTAAAAAATAAAAAAGAAAGATTAAAAGACTGAAATATACATGAAGTTGAGAAAAATGATTAGCATCCTCACTCTTATTGCCCCACACATGCTGCCTCTTTACCACTGCACGTTTGTAGCAGTGTTGGTTCCTAGGCCATGGAAGGGTCTTTGCACACTCCTTTTTCACCTTCAAAGCCATGAGTATTTAGGAATCTGGTTAATAAAATGAGCAGAAAGAAAACATTTCAGGCAGAGGGAAGTCTCATGAGAAATGAGAAAGCCTAGGGTTGCAACAAGTCATGGGTAGTTGGGCTTAAGGTGAACATGATGTGTAAGAAGGGGAATCCAGATGCCTTCTGCTCTCATAATTTCTCACATGTAGGACCTTCACAAAGGTCCCAGAGCATATCTGATTTCTATTAGTAGGCTTCTTTGTGGCAGAAATTATTCTTGATTCCTATAACACCTTAATAAACATTCACGTGGAGATTTTATGTAAGCAGTTATTACATACATCTGGAGCTCAGATATACAAATTTGGGTTACAAAAGTATAAATAGTATTTAAGTCCAATGGGTTTAATGATATATATTTGGTCACTGAAGGTAGAGAAGAGTTTACAATGAATCCCAGTGCTGAGGAACACTGTCAAATGAGAGGCCAGGTCTGCAACTGGTCTTTGGATGAGATGCCAGTGAAGTAGGAGAATATGTAATCTTAAAGCACCAGTTATGAAAATAAATCAAGAAGGAAACAAATGTGTTAACTGCTGGAAGTTCAAGTAAGATTGGTGTTGAGAATGAAGCATTGGGTTTTGCAAAAGGAGATCATGCTAACACTGGTTTCAGTGGACTGACAGGTGTGAAGATATATGTCTGTAGTGTGTTTAAAAAAAATAATAGAAATGAAGACATGGAAAAAGTATCTCAGGAGTTTAGATTTCTCTCAGGAGTGTCTTTGTAAGGGGAGTAGAGAGTTGGGAATAAAGTTGAAGTCTGGACTGTGGCACAGTTTCACAGTGCTTAGTATCAAAAGAAAAGAAGATAAGGGTGTTTAGTAGGTGTATATACACTAGTTGACAAGTTTTAGTCAATGGTAGACTACAGATTCCAAAAGTTTGCTTTATTTAGTTGATAACCTGTGATGGATTCTTCAGAGCTGTGACATATACTTATGTAAATACCTAATCATTGACACACTGAGCATTAATACTCTGTCTTATGTAAAGACTCCACTAGACTAATTATGGATTATTGTATAAATGGCTAATTGCTGGCAATTTAAGATGGTTATCATTTACTTGATAGTTTATAATGGATTTATAATGGATTTTTCAAAGTTGTTATATAGCAGAACTATTCATGCCTTCTCAGTGTTCAAGACCTAACTATGAAAAGAACATATGATTTTGTAATGCATATGTATATAATATGCATATCCAAAATCTAAGTTATTATAAAATATTTTTATTTTAATGATGGAATATTCCATCAATTATAACTATATGTCCTTTTGAAGTCACAGACATGGAAATAGTTGATTTTCCTACCTATTGGCTGGTTTTAGCTTTTTAACCTCACTCTCTATTGCCTACTTAAACTGAGTAATTTCCACCATGGAAATGCTCTTGTTTCCTTTGCTCCTTCTTGCATGTGCATCTCATTGCCTTCTGGATAGAGAAGATTATTAATGGGTTAACTCCTATGAATCTGCTTGAGTTGTTTTAAAGAGCTTTCTAGATTGGGTCTCTCAGCATCGTTCTACCATTAACATACTTGGTATATGTTCCAATTGATTAAACTATGATTTTTCTCTAAAGTAAAAACTTCCATGGTAAGATTTATTTCTAGATATATGCATTATTTAATACAACAGATATTTTAATGAAGACTGCCTGGATTGAAACTGAGAAGGCATATAACCATATAAAATACCATGGCAGGATAAATCTTGACAAAATAAGATCTGACCAAAGGCTTGAAAAGAGTAAGAAATCGAACAATGTCCATATCTGTGGGTGAAGTTCTTTGTTTTAGGAAGAAAAACTGGCATGAGTGCCAAGTCCCTAAATGCTGAAAAGCATGCTATGTGCTCAACAAAGATCAAGGAGGCTAAGGGGGTTGAATTCAAATGCGTAAGTGGAGGCACACTAGGAGATAAACTCATCCTTACTTCTCTGAGTAAGGATGTCAGGCCAAAGGACACTTTGGGCACCTTTTTTGGCTATTCTTCTGCTGTGATAGAAGTGGACAGACATTACAAAATTTGGGACACAAGGTTCTGTGCTGCTGAGAATAAACAGTAGGGACAAAAGAGTAGAGGTAGAAAGGCCAGTTATTACAAAAAATATAGGAGAGAAAAGTTGGTAAGTTGGGCAAAGGTGATAAATGATGGAGAAGTGGTATTCTATCAAACTGGATGCAGGATATGAGAAAAAGAGAAGACATAAAGGTAATTCAAAGTTTTTGGCCTGAACAAGGGATTGGTTAGATTTGTTATCAGAACAGGAAAGCTACTAGGAGATCCCCTTGGGGTGTGAGGGAGTGGAAGATCAGTTCCAGTTTGTACATATTTAGTTTTAGATAACTGCTCAGTGTTTAAGTAGGAGATTACATAAATGAAGCCAGAAATTAGAGGAGAGATCTGAGGAGAGCCATAAAATTATGAGTTATAGACATGGAAATGGCATTTGAAGCCAGTGGTCTTCATATAATCACCAAATGATGAAAGTATAAAGAAAAGTGTACCAAAAACCAGAACACTAGTTCTAGAACATTTTAATAGTAAGGTGTTGGGAGAAATGGAAAGAGCCAGCAAATGATATCAAGGAGAATTGACCAGTGAGGAAGAAAATGAGATTATTTTTCCCTCAAACTCAATTTTTAAAAATTATCAAAATTAACTGTCAAATTCTGTAGACAGATGTATAAGTTGAGAACTGAAGTGTGTGCCATTGGATTTACCAATCTGTAAACCAGTACTGACCTTAACAAGAGTAATGAGCGTGAAACCTGACTGAAGTGTGCTTAAGAGCCAATGGGAGGAGAGAAATTAAAGACAGCAAGGAGAGATGATTCATTTGAGGAGCTTCTCTTGTTGTATCCAATAAGAATGCAGAAATTGGGTGATAGCTAATGGGAAAAATTTAGTTTACATAAATTTTTTGTTTATATGCTATTTTAAAAAAATGACATAGTTACAATGCATGTCTATGTTCCATATTAGTTTCCTTTTGCTTCAGTAACACATTACTACATATTTAATGGCCTAAAACAATACAAACTTCCTCTGTTACAGTTCTGGAGGTCAGAAGTAAAAAATGAGTCTCACAGGGCTAAAGCCAAGGCATTGGCAGGACTGGTTCTTTCTCAGGTCCATAGGAGAGAATCCATTTGTTTGCCTTTTCCAGCTGTATCCTTTGCATGCCTTGGCTCATGGCCGCCTTCTTCATCTTCAAATTGGCAGCATAGCATCTTCAAATATCTCTCTACTTTCATCATCACACCTCATTCTCTCCCTCTGATCTCTTTCCTCCCTCTTATGAGGTCTCCTGATTACACTGGGCCTTCTAGAATCATTCAGATACTTTCCCACTTCAAGATCACATCTATAAAAATCTCCTGACATCTAAGGTAATATAGTCACAGTTTTCAGGGATTAAGAACTGCATATCATCTTGATGTGATCATTATCTAGCCTACCCCATACTCTGATAAAATTGATTCAGTAGAAGGATTAATTGTTGGTCAAGCAAAAAAAAAAAAAGGAGAGAATTTCTGGGGTAATGCCTGAAGTTGGCTAGAAGTTGTGGCATGTAGTACCCAAGTGAAGTGTTTGTCATTAAATACAAGTAGTTCATCTATAATAATAGGTCAGAAGGCAGATTATATGAGTATTGGTAGGTAAATTGCTGTGGTGGGAATCATACCATTTTAGATTAGTACGGTCTTATTGATGTAGGTTGATGTAAACAACTAATTATAAGCTTTTTAATCAACACTTTCTAAATAGATGGATTTATATGCTTGTTAAGAATAAACTGGCCGAGTATTAGGTAATAATTCCTTTAAGTAACGTGATATAACACCAAGAAGTGTTGTTTGCCACCCCTGCCTGCTTTTACACCTCTCTTCTGGCTTCCCTTAACCTACTACTTTCTGTACACTTAATATTAAATAGTGAATTTGTCAATAACAGTGCAGAAAAGGTATCTAATTCAAATTATTGTACAGATGAAATACTCAATACATGAAGCAAGAAGAATTTGTCTCTGTGGGTATTTTGTTTTGCTTTAAAGAGTAGGCATGGTTTTCCTTTTTCTAAGAGCATACAGATTTCTTTTGGAAGAATTTTCTCCCCAACATTGTATGCAGTCTTGGTGGAATGAATTGCTCTTTCCTACCCTTCAGAAGGAGGCTGCAATGGCCAGAAATGTCTTCTCATCATTCTTGTACAGCAATAAAGAGAATATAATCCAAGTTCAGCTAACTGAACTGTTCCCACACCCCTTCCCTTGGGACACTGACTTATTACCAAGAGATTGAAGAGCAGATAAAAACAACAAAATAAAACAAAACAAGGCAGTAGTGTGCATTCATACCATGAAGGGAATCAAGTAGTACATGCTCTGTTTTCCAACCTGTTTCAGTATAGAAACCTATGCAATAAATCCTGGATGTATTCCAATATATTTCCAGTAAACCTTTCTAACTTAAATTGAATAGAGTTTAATTTTTGTTACTTGCGACTAAAGGACCTTAACTTAGACCAATTTCAAGGGACTAGACTTCAGCCCCAGAGGAAAAGGACCTGTAATCAGGAAGTGTCTAAATGAGCCTCTCCACCAGCAAGTACTAGCCGTCAGTCAAAATGGAATTTGAGCTGGACCCCGGGGCAAGGCAGAATTGAATTCTTTGAGTGGAAGTGGGTGAAAAGCAAGAAGTGTGCACTGGGGATTGAGAGTGTCAGGTTGAAGACTAAAGAGGAGACCGGATAAAACAGAAGATTCCCTTTGAGAAATTGCCAAGTCAGTAGAATAAAAACTCTTGGAGTTTCAATGTTCGAATGCCAAGAAAGACTGGCCAAGAACATGCCTTCCTTTAAATCATCGGTTCCATATAGTCACAGGCAGCAATGCATATCTTTAGGCTTGCATTAAAATTAGGTATGAAATATATCCAAATATGTCCAAATACATTGCGTGTCATGGTGGTGTAGGCGTGCGTGTAGAAAGGGTTGTGCAGGAGAGAGAGAGAGAGAAAGGAAGGGGGAGAGACAGAGAGAGGGGAAAAAGGGAGGTTCTTGTCCAAAATCATGCTTTTCACAGAAAAGAACAATCTCACAGATAAGGGCATGAAGAAGTTATTTATCAACCAGAGAAACACACAGGATAGTGCAATTATTTATTTTATTTTATAGTTTCGTTAATCCTAGTAAATTCATAATTATGTTGTATTTATGAAGAAAACAAAAACACAGAAAGAGGAACTAACTTGGAAAAGTTCATGCAGCTGTTACATGGCATAGTCAATTTTTCCAAGGTCAAACACTGATTAAGATGCTTAATTAGCTTCTTCTTTGTTGGAAATTTTGAAGGATATTCACATTCAGTCACATAACCCTGAGCTGGGTCAGGACTTAGAAACAAGATTATAATAAGATTTTGTGTAGTTTTCTTACTCTTTTTGCTCCAAGTATTCTTAAGTGTATAACACGGGGATGATTAAGACTAATGCTGGAATCTAAAATTTCTAGACCCATTAGTAAAATAATTAAGCATGAATTAAAAAGGAGCAATGATGTATGTTTCAATAAAAATATTCCCACAGTCTACACCAAATATCAAATGTCTGTTTTATCCATAGGTAAACAAAATTCTTGGTTTCTTGTTTAAATTAGCCTGCAGCTTTTATTAAAGGCATATGTGACTTATCACTCACTGTAATGTTTAATTAATTTCTAACTGTTCTCTATTGATATTTCTTTATGATGTCACTTGAAGGACACCATGAGATTCTGATTTTAATTAAGTCATGATTCTATAGCTGTTCTAAACTTGGATATTTCCACTCAATTAATCTTGATCTTGTTCCCTAGATGAAACATGTACATTATTTTATAAAAGTTGCAAGTTTTACAGGATTTCCCATGGGAATACTTTATATAGAAATCATGCTTCTGATTAAATTTTTCTGCATTACATCGAATATTGTATTTCATTGAAATGACTGTAATATACTTCCATTCAGCAAAATAAGCTAACATTATGCGTGGCTTATGAAGTAAAACCTTCATTTCTTAAGAAACTATGAATCTAGTTAAATAAATTCAATATTTAAAAAAGGTTGTGTATGAGATTATCAGTATTGGTGAAATGGCATTGTTGGTTATTATGGTGGAATAGATGATAATTTGAAAACTAAAATAATTTTATTAAAAATGTACTGTATCTTTATTTGCAGATATATACTAAAAACCATTTAGTAATTATATATGTATAATTACTTAGTAACACTTTCTGGATTGATTTGTTTTAAGCTCTTTGGTTAGGTGGTGAGCCTGACAGGTAAATACTTGGCATCACCCATTCTCTTCAAGAATAGAAAGAAACACTGACACTGTTCCTCAGCAAATGGCAAAGTAATTAATTGAGGTTAAATTAATATGAATACATCTAATTAATTGTATTAAGTTTACTAGTTGACAGATTCCAATAGAACAGGAGACATGCCGATGCTGTTCACCACTATATCTCCACATGCTAATACTCAGCTTCATACACATTAAATATAAGTATAAATATTTCTTTAAAATTTGTATAAAATATTTCCAGAAATGAAAAAAGTGGCTTCTGGAAATTCCTGGTAGGAATTTCTTCCCCCACTCCCATGTCATAAACCACTATAACATTTGAACAAATATATGAGATAACTATTTTTAATTGTTGGACAAAGGCAGTGTAGGACCTTGATAGCTGAACAAAAGATATTTTTGCTATTATTATCATGTATGTGAATTTTAGGTTTTATTTAAATAACTTTTGAATAATCCTATCTAAATATTTATTAAAATTACACTGAGTTAAGAGATTAATTGGGGGGAAATTTGAACCTTCGCCAAACGTGACTTTCCAACTCGGAAATTATCCATATTTCCACTTATTTGAATATTTTATCTCCTTTAATACAATTTTATAACTTTCTACATAGAGATTGTTTCCATCTCCAAATAGATCATCTTTAGATGTTCTACATTAATTTTGTTTTGCTAGTATGTCTATTTTATGACTGTTTTTCGTTGTTTGCTGTTGGTGCAATATATACTTTGTTTTATACAATTTAAATAATTACAGTTTTAATGTGTATTAATTGAGGATATTGAACACACATAGTTTAGGCTTTGCTCTTGGTTTTGCCAAACAGCAGTGATGAAGACAGATTAAAAAAAAAACAAAAAACGCAAACCCTCTGCCTTTGTTAAATTTAGATTCCTGAAGGCACACAATAAGTATACTAGAGAGATACATATTAGGGGGAAAATAAACGTCAAATGGGAAAGAGGGAGTTGAGAGTTGGGTTAGAGTTTTGGATTGGGTGGTATCAAAATCCTCACTGAGAAGAGGACATTTGAGTAAACATTTGAGGGAACTAAGAAAAATCCTAAGGAGGAGTGTTCCAAGTAGAAAATATACCAAATTCAAAGGTTCTGGGGTGGGGGTGGGTGGGAGGCTGGTGCCTCATAATCAAGGAACAGCAGGGGGACCAATGTGACTTGAGGGATGCAAGCCAAACAAATTCAAGCAGGAGAGGAGATCAGGGAGGCAAGAGGTGTGGCATCTTGTGTGGGACAGATTCAGCCATTGCCAAGATTTGAGTTTTTACTGTTTTTGAGCTTGAAAACTGATGGAAATGGCCTGGCCGGGCATGGTTCAGTGGTTAAGCGTCGACCTAGGGTCCAGGCAATCAAGGTTCGATTCCCGGTCAGGGCACATGCCAGGGTTGCGGGCTAGATCAATGACTCTCTCATCATTGATGTTTCTATCTCTCTCTCTCCCTCTCCTTTCCTCTCTGAAATCAATAAAGATATATTTAAAAAAAAGAAAAAAAAAGAAAGAAAACTGATGGAAATGTTTTAGTAAAGGGGCTAAATAACTTGAGTTTTAGTACATTCCTTTTGCCTGCTGTGATGAGAACACTTCATGTGGACACTGGTGGATGTCCAGTGTCTCATGTCCAATCTAAAATACAATTTAGGCTTTGTTTCTAAAAATGAAGTAAGAGATGTACTTGCTTAGAATGGACTGTAGTAGTGATGGTTATAAGAAGAGGTCAGATGCAAGATATATTTTATAATCATTTTTATATTGTTCCATCATTTTTTAACTTTGAGAATTGCAGTGCTAAATGCCCTATTCATTGCCCTTTCTGATTCTGTCTTATGTTGGTTTGTAAGTTTTTATTGTGAACTCATTTTAGCAGCTTTTTCTTTTCCATGTGGAGAAAAAATGTTACTCGGGCTATGGATACGTTCTTTCATAGATTTTGTTGTGTTTTTGTTTTGTTTTAGTCAGCTAAATACCTTCAATTGTCACTGCCTGGTTGAATTTTATGTTAAATTTTCCCCTGGTAGTTTAATCCATCAAGACAGTTTATAACTTAGACTCAGACCCCTTAGAAAAAGAAGTTTTTGTTTATTTCTTTGTTTCTCTCAGATTTTTATTTGTATATGCAGAATTCGGAAAAGACAGTATCCCCTCCCTGAACCAACAAGTAAAATTTTGCTAATTCTCCTTTTATGGAAGGTGCAATATATTTAAGGTCCCACATTGCACTCACAAAGCCTAACCTATTTCCTTAGAGCTTAGATTTGGATCCATCCCGCTCTCCTCTCCCACACCGACCAGTGGCCCTGTATTGCCGGCCCCCATAAACTCACAGATCTGTTGTCTAGTTCACTCCTCATGTATAACTCCTATGGATTTGTCTTTTGTTTTCTATATTATTTTTGTGGGATCACAAATGTTAGGTTTTCTAATGTTTATTAGAAAGTATTTTTAAAGTATGCTCAGATCAGAGTCGCAGTAGAGAGTGGTTCTATTTTGCATAAATCTATCTATCCTTTGAATACAGTATAACTATAAAAGAGTGTACATTACTATTCCTGTTTTTATGCGTCAGTCGTTAAGTGCACAGACACACACACACACACACTCTCACAAACACACTCACACACTCACACACTTGCCAACAAATTACTCCAGAAACACAGAATGCCTGCGTGAAGAATTATGCATAGTAGCCAATAATATTCCTAACCTTGAAAAATGACACAAAACCCAATGGCACCAACCAAAAATCCTTGCAAACCAATCAAATATACAGGAAACTGTTAAATGTGTATACTTTATAGACAGTCTTGTCCTTTTTGAAATAAACAAAAGTGAATAAATGGATCTGTGTGCACGTGTTACCTGGTGCATTTATTTTAAAAGAGGGATGTTTATGTAGAGGCAAGTTGCATGGCAGAAAGTTTGGGGGAAAGATGCTTCATATTTTTAAGATGATTCAGCTGATGCTTTTTTTATTGCCTTTGCCGAAAGCAAGGTAGGATGTAAACGCTGAAAAATATTGTCAATAACAAAATGCTATCAGCAGAATCAGGTTTTGGAGAAAGTTAGATAAAAAAAGTGAAGTAAAGCCATTTGCTCAAAATGAAACAAGGTAAATAATGATCTAAGCTGAAATCTCCTAAAAGAATGATAACTCTATAGAGCCAGATAGTTGGTTGTATATCAATCCTATCACTGAGATGACTGTCTGGATAACATTAGACATTCAATAAATATTTGATAATGAATGGATCTTGTATTATTTAGAAAGAATAAGATTGTGGGAGTTCATCATGTCTTGAAAGCTGAAAAATAGGCTTTAAGTTGTCTTTAGTATTCATAAATTTATAACTATTAAAAAATAAAATGCAGAAAATAAATAACAATATAATGTTCACAATTATCAGCTTCTTTCTCTAGTTTTTTACTGATCTTTTTTTTAGAAAGAGAGAGGAAGGGAGGAGAGAGAGAGAGAGAGAGAGAGACATTGATTCGCTGTTCCACTTATTTATGCATTCATTGGTTGATTCTTGTATGTGCCCTGACCAAGATCAAACCCACAACCCTGGTGTATTGAGCAACACCCTGACCATTTCTGCTACCAGGCCAGGGCTTACCAGCGTCTTTGTAACTACAAATGGATGCTTAATTTTCACAGTAACTTTTTAAATTTATATTTTGTCCAAGGATGATGATAACAAACAATTTTCTATTGAGAAATAAATTATAGAAAAAATAAAATATTTGTTTTTAATTGAAATGTTCAGATTAAAAAATGATGCTAGACTGGAAACCCCAGTAACAAAAAACAAAAGTTTTTAAACCTACTCCCACTTTCTACCCTCTCGGCTTTTTTTTGAAAAAGAAGCCTTTATGATTATAATGGCACATAAACTAAGATTCACAGTCAAGCTATTGAATTGGTGAGGATTTTCAGCTCCATTATTTGCATGGAGATTAAATGAGAACTACACCTTGCATGTTTTAGGAGAAAACTCTCTTATATACAGTTATCCATTTGGCTTAATAGGAGGTTAAAAAAAAAAAGCATTGACCCAGTGGTGTCTTGGTGAACATTTAACAACTGACTTTCCAGAAATATAAGCCCTCTTTTGTATTCTTTACATATTTTCATACTGTAAATAGTCCTACAATGTTCCCTTTCAAGTGACCAGTGTGTCATTCATGAACATGACGTTGGGAAGAGGTGTGCTCACTGGGCTCTTGAAAGCCTGTGCAAGCCGTCTCTGGACAAGTAGTCTGTAGCAGAGACAGAGAGAATGCAAAAGCTGTGCATGCAAGAAAATGTGACTCTGCCTGGCTGGCGTGGCTCAGCGGTTGAGCATCAACCTAGGATCCAGGTGATCAGGGTTCGATTTCCAGTCAGGGCACATGCCCAGGTTGTGGGCTCCATCCCCAGTGGGGTGTGTGCAGGAGGCAGCTGATCAGTGACTCTCTCATCATTGATGTTTCTATCTCTCTCTCCCTTCCTCTCTCTGAAATCAATAAAGATATATTTAAAGAAAGAAAATGTGACTTCTCCTTAACTACATCTGAGTTAAATGTCATTCCCTGGCAATATAAGTAGATGGAGTTTTTTGTTTGTTTGTTTGTTTCCCCTCACTATCAAAATAGTAGATCTTCATGAAAAGAATGCCTGCCAGTTGCTGGAAATTGGGAGGGAAGCTCTGCAAACTGCCCTACTCTCTAGCAGGGTATGCGAAAGGGAAAGTGTTAGAATTCCCAAGTGCTTCATGAACAGAGATCAGTAATCTTCATTTTATCTCTTTAAAAAAATCACTTTTAGAGAAAACTCTTCAATAAATGATAAGAAGAGAAATAAATAAGACATAAGATAAATAATATTTACCAAACACATGACAAAGAAAGAATACCAAAAAGAGTATGCTTTTGATTATAACTGCAAATGAAGAAGGAAAACATCTACTTGGGCCTATAAATAGTGTTGTGGACCCAACACTTGAATTAAGATAAAATCAAAACATCACTGGAGAAAATAGAATAAGATACAGTGACATCAGCTTCATTCCCACTGAAACCAGGGTTGATGCAGGGAAGTTTCTCGAGGTAACTGTAGTGTAATAGCAAAATTAAAATTCAATTCTGAATCCAATAAAGGATATAATTGAAACTTCAGAAAATCAAATTATTCATGTGGAGCATATATTTGAAAAGTTCTATAAGATTGTAAAAGAAAAGTACAAAGAGATAAGAATCATAAGAGGTGATAATTTTAAACCCTAAATAGCAAAGATTCAACATCTGAATGATACATGTTCCTGAAAGAAGCTTTTTAAAAGAACAGAATATACGGAATATAAAAACTCTAATGTATACTAGTAGTAGCCACTCTTTCATCTTCACCTAGCCCTTTGCTGGGCTGAGAATTTGGCTTTCATCTTTTTGGGGTAACTTGGGCAGGACCCTAAACCGCAGTGGAAACTGGCATGGTCATGGCCAGTGGGCTGGGGCTAAGAAAGCAGTACCCATGTTTGAGATGTTGGCCAGATACAGAATGATAGAGTGAATGTTTAGTTTGAAGGTAAACTAAGAAAATGGGACCATACTTTTCAGTGTTGTGGAAGAAGGTGCAAATAGAAGGATGGAAGGCTAGAGTGAATCCTGTGATGTTGGAATAGAATTTGGGAGGTAGTGGTACACACACACACACACACACACACACACACACACACACAGGAAACATACATGTGACAAAATGGTAACACGGAAGCCCTGATATACAGATTTGTTCATTGAATCTTGAATCTTGATATTTTTCTTTTGGTTTAATTATTTCAAAATGTTAAAAATAAGTTCAGATTCCTGAAATAAGAAAGATGTAATTTTACCATCCAAAGAACATTGCTTTTGATGTTTCCCTCCTGTACTTTCTGGTTTCCCAGCGCTGTATGCATGGATTTAAAGGGAGGGCTTCATGGTCACAGAAAAACAACTGGAAACCAAAATCTACTTGTTTCCTGTATAGACTTGTCTACTTATTTCAACTCTCTATGTCTCACATTCTCTATATAAAATAAAAATAATTGTACCTACCTCATGCAATGATAAGAATAAAATATATAATAAAGTGTGCTTAAAATCCCTCTTATGACCCTTTTAAAATCTGTTCCTCATAACGTTGTGTATACAATCATCTGGTCAATGGCTAACACTTTGAACTTTTGGTGAATTTTTTCATACAGCTAAATATTCTACTTTCAGAAAATAATAATTATTCAAAAACACCTCTCTTATTCTGAGCCAAATTCATTTTTTTAAATAACTTTCAACTGTTATTCTTCGTACATTACCAGGAAGTAATAGAATGGATTCACTGACCCTTCTGTAGGATAGCCATTCAAATATTTGAAGACTGCTATTAACACCACTTAGGTGTGCCCTTTTTTAAAGTTAATATTCCCAAGATATTAGTCATTTTTTTTAAATGTCCTTGTCCAGACACTTCAACATCTTTTTTCCCCTTTCTGGACACATCCTAATTTGTCAGTGTGTCTCCTGAAATTTCTGTCCCAAGAGTCAAAGATAACATACTGCCTGACCATCAGAAAGTTTGTTAATACTGACCCTTCCCTTGGTAAAATTATTAAAATTCCCTCAATTTAACTTTAGGAAATGCACAGATCCTTTAATATTTATGTGCCACTGAGTTATACTTAATATTAGATGGGGAAGTTTACAGTGGGCAGGAGGCATGAAGGGAAGTTATTAACTGATTATGCAGGAGAGAAGTGTGGGGATTTGAATGGGGACACATGGCTGGGCAGGCGCATAAGGGTTGCAGAATTGTCAGGAAAATGATCACAAGATGCCAATAACTGCTTACCAGCCTCCTAGACCTATGAATTCTAATAGGAATTTTTAAAGACCGTGGGGATGATTGTACTCTGTCAGAACAATCAAAGCAATATTCCAGTATTGAAAGTTCAAAGGAAAGGCGCATCTCATATGCCCAGCCTCATTCATCTTGGTTCTTGGGGTCATCTATGTAATCAACTCCTCTGGACTTCAAATATTCTTTTCCTGCTCTGCAAACATCACTTTCCTGCTTGTCAAACTCAATTGGAACTGTGCAAATACATCCAACTCTATTCAATTCAGGAATATGTCATTGCCTGCCTTCAAACATGGTGCCCAGAATTGAACCTAAGACTGCAGGTAATTTTTAGGACAGATACAATGAAGTAGAACTATTACCTTCCATATTTAGGAAAGTGTGCTTCTCTTAATTTAGTCTTAGATTTTTTTTTTTTTTTCTGTTTTTATAATTTATGCTGAAGTACTCCATGTAGTTTCAGCAAGATCCCATTTATTGCTACCTCTCAGCTGGGTTCCCATTAATTTTCTGTAATATGTTTTGCATCCCCTTTCCTATTTTTTTTTTTCTTTTATAATGCATACAAAACTCAATTTGAAAGGGTGAAAGACAATGTTTTGTGGTGAATGAACAATAAAACCAAGACAGGAGTCAGGACCAAAATCGGTGTGCTCGCCCATTTATTTAAACAGGTATCCATTAGGCAACTATTATGTGACTGGAGCTATTAGGCATTGCAGATACAATGGTGCACTTCACATTTGCGGTGCCAGCCATTTTAGGGTTTTAAGTTAGTGATTCTCAACAGTGAGTGGTTCTAAGAGATAATAACAATGGTTTCATAGAGATCTATAATTCAAATGAGATTAGAAAAGATATAATATAGAATAAAATAAATATTGTGGAGACAGAATAAGGTAAGACTCAGTAACAGAGTAAGAGTTAACAAGCAGAGAACAGCAAGAGGGGCAAAATCCAAACTCTACTTT
This sequence comes from Miniopterus natalensis, assembly GCF_054644295.1. Lineage (NCBI taxonomy): Eukaryota > Metazoa > Chordata > Mammalia > Chiroptera > Miniopteridae > Miniopterus > Miniopterus natalensis. Next base: position 183,202,701 of record NC_142081.1, on the reverse strand, counting down.
CCTAAGGGAAGTCTTATATTTCAAAAACTCTGACAGTTTTATCATGTCTGGTACATTGATTCCTGACATATCAAGCATGTTTTGGTTTTAACAATATTAATAATATTACATTTTAATGTTAAAAATAAGCTAAGTCTATTCTGTAGTAGGCACTTGCAGGTAGTACAGTCCACTTAAACTTAAAAAGAGGAACGGAATAAAAACCATTATCAAGTTCAAATTCTCCTGTGTCAGTTTGTGCTGGTACATTGTATGTGTGTGCTAAAATAAACATTACATAAAATGCATCCTTTCGATCATTTTTAAGTATACAGTCCAGTGTCAGTAAATACTTTCATATTGTTGTGCAACGGTCACCACCATCCATCTCCCAAACTTTTTGTTTCCCAAACTGAAACTCTCTATCCGTTAAGCAGTAGCTCCCATTCCTCCCTCCTTCTAGAACCTGTTTCTGTGAACTTGACTCTTCTAGGTTCCTCATGTACATACAATGTTTGTCCTTTCAGTTAGTTCTGGTTTATTTCACTTAGCACAATGACTTCGAGGTTCATCCCTCTTGTAGCGTGTGCCAAAATGTCATTCTTTTTTAAAATTTATTTTATTATTTAGAGTATTACAGATGTCCCCCACATTTTCACCCATTTTTAAGGCTGAATATTATTGTATGGATTTACTACAATTTGTTTATCCATTTACTCTTTGATGCACATTTGGGTTGTTTGCACCTTTTGCCTGTTTTGAAGAATGCTGCTATGGATGTCTGTGTACAAACATATGTTCAAGAGTCTGCTTTCAATTCTTTTGGGTATACAACTGGAATGGATTTACTGCATCACATCTCTATTCCAAGTCTTAAATACTCAGTGGATATAAATTTGTAAATCAAATTGCTTTCTGACCATTTCCACTTGAATGTCTAATAAACATTTTAATTTTAACATATTTAAAACACTTTCCCTCTTCCAAATCTTGCCTCAGTTTGGTCTGTTTTAAGAAGTGACCAGGCCATGAACTTCTGTGATTTGCCACAGGCTCTGTCCTCACACTAGCAACTTTGTATTTCTTCCCTATTTTTGGAATATCATTTCCTTGTTTTTTGCCATAGCTTAGTCATTACATATTTTAAGTTTGGCATTAGATGTTATTTTCTCAGAACGACTGTATCATTTCTCAAGTTGCCCTGTACTTTTCATCACCAGTTATGTTATTTCCCTCATTAGAAAATAAGCTTAGTGGAGGTGGGGACTTTACATTTTTCATGTCACCCCTTTATGTATTTCCTATTCTATGGCAAGTACTCAATGCCTTTTGGTTAGTTTAATGAATAAAAATAAATGTACAATCACTATAATGAGTGAATGATTTTTCTTTTACTCAACCTATTTTATGTGTTCAGGCAAGTAGAGAATATTATATTAGTGTGGGAAAGAGTACTGAAGGGGGGGGAAAAAAACACCAAAATCTGCTTTATCAGTTTTTTGTCAGTTTGTATGCATGTGTATTTATATGTATATGCAGAATTATGTATATACACGTATGTTTTTTTTTTTTACGAATACATCCCGTGCTTTTCTACCTCTGAGACTTTGTTTAAATATTTTTCCTTGCATAGAAAATGCCTACACCATTTCTAGTTTTCAATATTTGGTACTCTTATTGACCATATAAATACCACATCTTCGAAGGTAAAGTTTCAGGTTCCTACTAGATATATTGGCTTCCTTCAGTAGATCTCTCTAATGCTCTCTTTGTATCTCTATTGTGGCACTTGGCTTACATTGTTATTTTCAGTCATCCAACTGAAAATAAACCTTTATTAGTCCCTGGAAATTGAAGGCAAGTCCCTAAAAGCCAGAGTCTGTTTTATTTATTCTTTCATTTACTGTAATTTCCTATATGTATATAACAGGTTGTTAATAAATACTTCTTCACTTGAATTAAAGTTTGAGATTTTTCTGCCTTATAGGATAGGTGCCTGATTCAATCTTGAAACTAGTTATAAGATAAAATGTAGTTCTTATTTTTACCTGATTGAATTTGATTCCGCTACTTATCACCTAAAGTCCCTATGTGATCTCTAAATGAGCTGCTTGCCAGTTTATAACTTTGCAGCAATATTGCATAAGCTTATTGGTACAATAGCCTAGCTTGCTTCCTCCTAGCAATTGTTCAAAGGCTGTTCCATGTCCTGACTTTTGTTGGCTTTGTCTCCTTTATTATCTTGTTTCTCATTTTCTACCTTCCAATCACTGAAGTACATTCCCACTGGCTCAGTGCTGGGAACGTTTCTCTCCCAAACTCCCAGAACCTTCCAAAATAAACCCCTTCAATTACAATACCCCTTCCTCACCTCTCCACCAGAGGCCCCTAACAATAAACAACTTACTCAGTAAGTAGTTGAACAATGGTTCTCAGACGAGTTGGGCATAACAGGGAACTGGGATGTAATATGGTTTTTACTCTTTGAACTCCCATTAGTGTCCTCATTGTAGAAGAAACTACTTAATATTGTCCCATAAGTGTAACTTCAGCAGTTACATTTATGTAATATGTAACAAAGTAACAACAGTGTGATATGTAAGAAAGCAATATTGTACAGTATTAAATATATTTCATCATGTATTAAGAAACTATGCCAATAGCACAATAAGTGAAAAATCCTTATGATGTTAATGTAAATAGATGAACAAATAACAAACAAAATTTAAGAGAACTACCAGAACATTTTAGATTTTGATTTAAGCATTTATGTAATGTATTTAGAAAAATTGTTACTAATGTCTTTATTAATAAGTTTTTGCTAAGCTAAACTGTGGTTTCAAAGGATCAGAATGCTAACGGGAGAAAACGTTTCTTTTTCTCTTTACGTTTTAATTATAAGTGGGCTACTATTGTGTTCTGTACCCTCTTTAACCCAAAGCCCAGAGTGAAGAGGCAGAACCTTCTGAGCAAACGCTGGCCTAATGGCAGAGAAAAGGGAGCTGTAGTGGGGCCATGGAATGGCTCTTCAACCTTTAACTTAGAATTTATATGTTACTCTCAGCCATGTTCCATTAGCTCAAGTGCTATGGATTGAACTGTGTTCCCCCAAAGTATTGAATCCCTAACTCCTGGTATGAGATATGATTGTATTTGGAGATAGCTTTAAGGAGGTAACTCAGGATAGTGAAGTAATAAACGTAGGGGCTCTGCTCCACTATGACTGGTGTCTTTACAAAGAGAGACACCAAAGATGCACACATAGAGGCAAGGCACACATAGAGGACATAGAAAGAAGGTGTCTGTCTACAAGCCAGGAAGAGAAGTCCCCCCAGAAACCAAACCTGCCACCCTGATCTTGGACTTCTAGCCTCTGGAACTATAAGAAAATAAATTTCTGTTGTTTCAGCTTCCCAGTCTATGGTATTTTGTTATGGCAGCAGGAGCAGATCAATGCACCAAGTAAGTAACATGCTCAAGACTGACAGTGTGGAATGGGAAAGTATGTTCTTCCCCCAGGGAGTCCGTGACTATTACATGGTCTTAGGCAGAAATATATGAACCACTGTGGGGGAGGCCAACAATCATTTTGAACAATAGTGCCAGATTCTACCGAGCACGGACTTTTTGCTGCTTAATAGTGAACAGATGTGAGAACAATGTTAAACTTGGTACTAGTTTTCATTTAATCTAATTTTTCAATTCTGACTAGTTTTTATTATCTGGACTAGTTTAACAAAGTTCTAAGGCCCTAGTATCTGTGAACTTTTTAAGGGAGCAAAAATGATTAAAACAAAACAAAAAAGGTTCTTAAAAACCTGAAAAAATTAGAATTTTAATGAGTCAAAAGTAAAATGATTAAAAACACATTTCAAATCTGTATTTATTAATGTGGGACATTAGCTGTGGAAGTATAAGTTGTAGGTGCATCTTCCTTTGCTTGGACTGATGTGGGCTGTGTACAATATTAGAGCCTTATAGACTGTGATCATATTTTAACATTAATGTGTTGTTTCCTGTTAGTTAACATAGGTATATAAATATCAGTTATTTGTGATTCTGCCTTTCATGAAAGGTTAAATCTCTCTTTTTTTTTTTTAATGACCAAGAGAGATTTATTTCAGAAATGGAAGATTTCTTTAATAGAAGATCCATGAATAACATATACCATAGAAAGGTTAAATCTTGAAGAAAAGACAGTAGTGGAAAAAGTACATTAAATAAAGAAGATTGAATAATAAAAGCAGAAACTTTAAGGATCTTCAGAGATGGTAGAGATGGGTATATCAAGAAGAAAAGGGTGATGAAGACTAAAATAATCTTGAGTTTTTTTCTTTGATTTAAGTAGATGTAACAAGGTGCTATTAACTGCTCTCCCACCTTAAAAAATCTTATACTGCTTAATTCAGCCATGCAAATAATAGGGCAGGGAGTTAGGGGTGAGTGGTACTTTCTTCTCTCCCTTCCATGCCTCCTTAATTAGGGGACCAAAGTATCACTTCCTTTCTTTACTGGCATCCTGTGGTGGTGTGATGGCAGCTGGTTGAAGGCAGGGGACACAATGGGGACACTAATGGTCTGTGTTTATATAGTCTGAACACCCTTATATTACCATGCAATGCGGTGAGAACTTAAATTTGATTATACCCCCTTGCTTCTTCAAAACTTGCCTCTAGCGTCGAGGGTACAGTCTTGAAACTAACCTTACGTGAACAGAACTGCTTCCTGAAACTATTCCGGCATCTGCTAAGGTTTAGTAGACGCTCCAGATGCCCTGCTGCTTTTCCACCTGGAACTGCACCCCTGTTTATCCGATTTCCACATTGAAGTTCCTCAAGAGCTTTCTTTTGGAAAGATACCCACAGCTAAAATGTATTTGAAACAATCCATGAAACTCTTTAGACAGGATGTATGTGGTCTTATATTCATCTAAAACAATATTGACACATTTTGTTGATTTCACTTGAAGTGTTTCCTTGGCCTGTGTGCTTTCTTTCACCCACAACCTCTCCACTTGACATCACACCACTTAGCATGCTGCCCAACATTCATTTACTTGATGGTACAGAGAAGAAAAAATCCCAAATGACATGGGACAGGGACACGGTAAAATTTGATAGTTGGGCATGTAACTCATTGACATTGAAAAGGTTTTTAGTGTCTAAATAATAAGTAAGAAGCAAATGTGTCTCCCATGGCCAGTTCTCCACTAAAAACACATAAAACTGGATTACATTGTGAGCTATAAGTGACAGTTCTAAAACTTCAGGAGCCCAGCTTTGTCCTGTCTTTGCTTATCATCGTCTGTAGCACCTTGGCCCAAATAGCTAGAAGCTTAGGCCTTGATCTGTGTAGTATTTTATAATTTTAAACAGGAGCTCTGAGATGGAAAACTGAGACTCTGAGAAATCAGGAAAATGTGATATTCGAAAAAGAGGAACCCTTAAAACATGGATGGATCGTTCCTCCTACCTCTAAATTGAATAGTCCCTAAATTATCTCATATTTCTCTGCATCTAATAAGAAATAACATCCTATGGATTGCATGGTTCCTGGCTAGAAATCTCGTTAGAAATCTGCAGACAGAAATCTCTTCTTCATGTCTCTCATTTTAAGCCTAAGTTATTTCCAGCCTCAGTGAAGATGGCAAACAGCTGTTCATCTTCCGTAAGCTCTCCATTCATTGCGCAACAACTCTATTAAACAGTCCTTCCTGTCTCTACCTTGAGCTGATATCCGATTATACTTTTTTATTATTTTAGGGTTGGTATTTATCTGACACAATTAGCCTCTTTTTCATATTAATGCTGTATGTCTCTCCACAAGGAGTTTTGTAGGTCATGCTGTAAGTCAGTGCAGTATGAAGACAGATTACTAAGAGGAGGGGAGAAAATAGCGAAAGTGGGATTGACGAGTAGGGAACAGAAAATAGTTAGGTCGGGTGAGCTAATGAGCCAAGAAATTGAGAGAATATATTTAGAGACCTCTTTTTTTTTTTTTTTCTTTATGCATCTATAAAGTGTCTCTGTTAAACAACCTGGGCTTGCTAATGTGTAACAAGAAAAAAATTTCTGAGGAATAGTTTACTTTCCCTAATTACCAATTTTACCCTGGCAACCATCTACTAAAACTAATAATAAAAAAAAGAACATGATTTGTTTTTCCTACGGTTGGCTGAATTTAGTTAAATTAAAAATAAAATGTTACTGACATTAGCTTTGGAAGATAAAGATCCAAAGCAGTGATTTAACAGGAAAGTGATTAAATTCTTTGGCTATATATAATGGGTCCTGTGTTTCAAAGATTTTTATATTGACTCTTCTTATGGACCTTATTCTAAAAGCTCTCTAAATAAATCACTAACAGTAATCTAAAGCAATGGCTAATGGAGATGCTACTTTTACAGCTCAAGGGTAAAATATTTGTTTAAGAAATAGGTGTGCTAGACTTCCCTGAGCCTCCTTTTCCATGATTAATGAGTTGATTAATTATATGTGTACTATGAATGATGGTGTCTGGATAATGATCGCTGACCCATATGCAGCTCCCAAACCACAGTGAACTTCAAAAATTCAATTACAAGGTCCAGATGCTGTATATTGCATATGTAAACCATTTCAGGAAGGAAGATTGCATATTAATAACATCGTCTATGTGGGTTATCTCTGCAGCCTGGTGGCTATTTTGCAAAAATAGTCCTTGGAGAAAGCAAAAGGTATAGAAACTGGGCTGTTTCAAATTTATTTCAACCTTCAAGTATATTACACTTTTACTTATATTGTCATTAGTATTTTTATTTCCATTATTAAAATATCTTAGATACTTTTGTCAGAGTTCAAATTTGATTACTATCTTTCAAAGATTAAGACCAGTCGCTAACCATGTATTCTTGATATCCTTGAACCATGTCATTTTCATGTACCCAAACTGACTTCCTTCTGATTCTAAAGAGTCCAGGGCAGCAACTGATATTTTTATAAATATGCAAAAGCCAACCCTTTGTTTAAAAAGAAAAACAAAATCACTCATATCCAGTAGTTGACATGTCTAAATTATTGTTTAAAAATACTGAAATTTAGTAAATTTTACTCTTCATAATGGTGCATTAAAGCCAGTCATTTACGCCTCACGTCTTTACTGAGTACCTCCTAAGAGCCCTGGTTTGCAGCAGTATCTCGGATACAAAATAAAGCAGCGTGAGCTCAAAGCGGCAGGTACGCAAGTGGGCTAGTGAAATAGCACAGCGACGCTTCTTACAGGTGCAGAAACCCGGGCCCCGTCCATGGAGACGTTGATTGTTGTACTGAGACAGTCTGGGGGTAGGTGTGCTCGCCTGTCTTGTGGTTTTGAGGTGATGATCTCTTAAATATATCTCGAGATAGACTTGCCTAAAGGATGGAGCCAGGCTGAGCTCTGGTGCAGACCAGCCGTCCCTTCTCGTGGGGCTGCTGCAGACACACATGTGCGGGAAACCCTCCACGGTCCCCTCTCCTGGCTGGGGTTTTCTTTTCCTACCACTGCAGTTCACACCTTATCTCTGTCCTTTCTGTGGTTTTGTTTTTGTTGTTGTTGTTTGTCAAAAAAATAAGATGTTTAAGGTGTCATCCCAGACTAGCAGAATCAAAGCCTCCAGGTGAAGCAAAGACCTGAGATCTACTTTCCACCCCTTTCCTCGGCCTCTGCTTGGAGAGGCGCCGGCCTTGGAAACGAGCCTGGCTCTGAGTTACCTGAGAGCGTGATGTTGGGCAAATCAGTTAGCTTTTCCAGCTTTGGTGTGTTTATCTGTATAATGGGATTTTCACTAAAGGTTCCCTGAAGTCTTCCCAGCTCTAATATTTTATTATTTATTTTCATTTTATTTCAGTCATTTTTTTTTTTTTTTAAATGTACCTTTATTGATTTCAGAGAGAGGGAAGGAGAGGAAGAGAGAGAGAAACATCAATGATGAGACAGTCATTGATCGGCTGCCTCCTGCACGGCCCTCCTGGGGATCAAGCCCGCAACCCGGGCATGTGCCCTGACTGGGAATCAAACCCCTATCGCCTGGATCCTAGGTCGATGCACAACTGCTGAGCCACGCCCAGCCGGGCTTATTTCAGTCTTTTATTTCATTGAATTTTCTCTTCTTTATCACCATTCCTCCCTCAAGTCTTGAAATCAGCTCAGATTGAAACATAAAGTCCATTGACTTTTCTTTTTAGTTTGCATTTGGTACTGTTATAGAAGCCCAGAAAAATTAGAAAATTATAAAATGCTTTGTAATCATTATTTTATATTCTGTTTCTAGGTTTTGTGATTAGTCTTCATTCATTGGAGAAGCTATTTCCAAAGATGCCAACATTTGTAAATGGAGAGGACAGAAATCCATTTTCGTGCGAATGCTGTACTTAGAGACACCTGGAGATTCTTCAGCAGGTAAGCAAACATGAAAGTGCTGTGCCCAGAGACCCTGAGGATAATTCAGCAGGTAAGCAAACATGAAAGTTTCCTAGAGAAGCTGAGGTAAGCAAATATCCCAATAAAACTTGGGGACAGAGTTGGGGGTATTGCAGAATCTTTTTTTAAACATGGGGTAGCAAAAATTCTTGGTTGCATAAATAAATACAGGTAATAGATAAGATACTTTAGATACTTTATTTGAAGTAAGGTAAGAACTTCAATTTAGATAGATTAATAAAAGAATTAAAACAATGCTAGTTAACTTGACATATTCCTAGGATCCTTTCAGATCTGAAAGAAATATAAATAAATACCAAGAATAAACACCAATAGAAGTAATACACACAATTCAATCCATTGGGTGTGGTGCCCTAAAAACATCTGACTTTCAGGATGCCCTTGTCCCCAAGGGCACTGGCCTCCATATGCCCTAAGGCTGATGTAATGCCATGAAGCATATGGAGTTTGCTTGTATAAGTAGGATATTTTTTTAGCAATCCAAACAGAGTAAGATTCCCAAAAGCTATCTGATTTACCAATAACTAAATCTATTTTTAACTGAGAATTATCCCAACCTCAGCAGCAAGCACTTCCCGGGAATAAATTTCAGATCATCCATGGTGTGTAAATGACTCTTCCAAAATTGTTTTCACAAATGTCACAATTTTATCTTATTAGTCCCTCCTCCATCTCCCACTGACTAACTCTCCTTCCTCCGTTCTTCAGGAACAGCTCTCGTCTGTCCTTATTTCCTGTAAATATGTCACAGTCTTTATTCATTGATTCAATTTTCCTAAAATATGGTTGTTCTAATTAATTTTACCTAAGTTGACACTAAGAGCCCTGGGAAAATTAATAATGATCTTACATATGAATCCTTCATAATGTTATGAAATGTAATCAGATTTACATCAATTTATAAATTCCTTTGGTCATTCAAGGGACTCACTTGAATGATAACCAAAAAAGGAGGAAATTAGTTCTGATGGAGGATCCAAACACAATTAAGTAATTTAATTCATGCACATAACAATCTTTGTCTCAAACAACTGATGTTTCTCTGTGTTACACAATGAATTTCCTTCTTGCAATTATTTTCCAAGAAACATTCTATTTTTGTCATATAATATTGATTTTCATAAACAAATATTCATGAAAGTACATCCTAAGTATGCTCACAACTTTAAATCTACTTCTGATTTTTGAACAGAGGCAATTAATTTTGGCTGACTTGAGAGAACACAGGAATTGACTGTAACATTAATTGTTTTTAAACTGGTAGAGACTGTTATCATATAAATATCAACATGTATATGCATATATATGTATGCATTTTTATTTTTTATTTTTATAATGAGAGCAATGGGACTCTATAGCAAGATAAACTTATATTGTAGAGAACAAATAAAATAAGTTTGTGTAATATTTGAATTGCAGTTTATGAATGCATAGCTTATGATGAATATATAATTACATATGTTTAACATGATGAATAATTATTTATGTAATAATATGTCTCCCAACATCTTTCATAGAAAATTATTTTCTTTTAAATATGTTGCCACAGTTAAGCTATATTTTCCCCATTGACGCACTATTGCTATCTGTTGTGTTGCTTATTTACTTGAGTACATTTCACTTGAGTAAACTGTGTGACAGCCAAGACCATATCTATGTTTTTTATTATTTTATCTCCAACACCTAGTACAGTCCATGAACATAGTAGTGCCTTAATAGAATGCATTGAAATGAAGGCGTAAGAGGCCTATGTTGGCCACAGTAGCCCTTTGCACCGTCATGCTCAACCTCAACATCAACACCTGGCTCCTACTTGCTGTACTTTGTTTTTTGCTTTTTGGGTTTTCTTTGTTTGTTTGTTTTGTTTTGTTTTGTTGCCAATGGATATTAGTCCATGAATTTCATGTCATTACCCTGCCACTTCAGTCGGATACGTGAACATCATCAATTATATGCGTCACTGAGGACAAAGTTGAGAAAAAGGTATCTGCTCCCTAAGAAAGTCATTTATGCAGTAGTTAGGGCAAGCTCGTGGGGATTTTCCTTTTCTGTTTGTAAAGTAGTTCTCTTTTGTTAGGACTCTTTTGAGGGGCCCGCTGCCTCAAACTACTCCTTAGTCCCTGTATAATTTTATAATCTCTGAGTCTTTGCAACTTGCCAATACTTCTAAATATTACATCATTTCCTTGGATTTCATACTGGATCTGCTTCAATTTATACTATTTGTTGCAAATCATTGTGAGTATTTGATCAGACCTATCATATTGGATGCTGTACTATGGTACAATTTTGACTTTGATAGATTTTAACTCTTTCTAAACATTTACACATGTAAACATTTATGACTTATCTGCAATATTTACATGGTCTTATATACTGCAAAAATACTTCTTACTTAATCATTAGGTGAGTCAATTTTCAACTAGTTGAATACAAAATGAAAACTTTTTAGTTCCATTTTTAAATATGTTCTTCTCTTCCAGGTAAGTTAGGATAAAGCATTTTGTGTTAAAAATCAAAATGGGAAACTTGCTATCTATTAACTTGCTATTGTTCTTGTGAGGTATTTGTTTTAAACTACTTGAGATGCGTTGAGAGATATAAAACCTCATTTCAGAAACATTTTGGATCTAAAATTAAATTCCACATATAAGTGAAATTGTATGGTATTTGTCTTTCTCTGACTGGCCTATTTCAGTCAGCATAATACCCTCTGGGATGAAAAAAGCTGTTTGTTGAATGCTGTTGCTTTAAATGAGAGGCATTGGCCAAGAATGTTGAAGAAATTAAAGGATCATTAGTTTTAAAAGTAGAAAGAAGTTGAGGAATTAACGTTATTGAGGAATGTTACACAGAATCATTTATAATACAAATTTAATATTTACTTAATTTTAGTAGGCTATCATATTCTCTTTTAAAGTCATTTTGTCGATTTTCATTTCCTCAGCTTCAATAGCATTCTACATTTCACATGAAACATTCTATCTATAAATGTGTCTGTATCATTTATCACCTTTTATATCTTATATTTTACTTTATCTTTTATGGAGCTCCTTGATGAAGTAACCAGATTTTAGGCATTTTTATCACTTAACCTACCCAAACAGCCACTCCATAAACATTTCTTGAACTAAATTAACTAGATGTGATACAAAGTTTAGTTAGAATAAAAAAATGCTTCAGGTATAGTCCCTTCTCTTTATCTGTTATCTGAGGTTGAACCCAAACTTTAGCAGTTTCTATTATTTTAACAGAACATTAGTCAATAACAGAAAATTCTCAAGGGAGAAAATATCACACATTTATGTCAGAAAAATAGCTATGGTATTGGTTAAGTTATTGAAATGCTTTAATCCTCTAGCTTCTCTTTTCTTTCTGTTTTTCTAAACTTGATACAGATAGTAAACAGTGAACACAAGACAAAGTTAAGAAACCGTTTTCTAAACATTTTCTTAGGTCTAAATAATGGGCATTCATCCACTGTAAATGTGCATTCAGGTTTGTTGCACTTCTAGAGACCCATCCCACCTGCAGTGAGCTCCAGGCCTTGTTTCCTTTCCCATCACTTAGGTCAAGTATTGTCCTCCTTGCTTGTATTTGCCCTCAAGCTCTTGTCAATTATTATTCATATAGTGCCTAGACCGGATCATTTAACTCTTTGCCTCTGTGCCTCAATTTCCTCAAATTTAAAAAGTTAAATAACAAATACCAAAATGCTTAGTTCTATATCAGATATTGTGCACACTCAATATTTTATGCACTCAATATTACTTTGTATTTTCTTTTTCTTTCACAATAGTTGACCTGATCTCACAGCACTTACATATAAAGAAACAAGATAAAAACTTCAGATTATTGCAGTTATTCTAATTAGCATAATTATTAATGTATTGTTTACATAAAGCTAAAAATATGACTCTTCCACAAACATACTATACGCACCTTTAAAAACTGTGTTTAACTCAGTTAATGGGGAAACCACAAAAAAGGGGAAACCAAAACTGGTTCAAACGATATTTTGTGGAATTGCACACAAACACATTTGAGGGGGAAATGAAACAAGATAGCTGGGTAAAATACAAAACTGGTTACTATCCTTCAGAACAATAAAGTAATTTGGAGGGTGTTCTTTTCTCAGAGAGAAATCTACAAATTCACATGTAACATTGCAAAATTCACACATCATATTGCAAAATTTACACAGGTAATAATTTCCCTGTGCATGTGTTTATAAGGCAGTGCCTCAGGCCAACACTAAAAGCTCCTTCATATCTTGGCATTTTTTTCAAAGTTTTTAATTATTTTTTTTAACAAAGTCAATAAACTCTTAAACTGCGCCTAATAAATACAATGCCTGCCTTTTCTCCAAGTGTCTCTATGGAATAGATCTTAACTGCTATATCTAAAAGAAAATAACTATCATGTTTGTCTCTCGGGACTGTCAATGTTAGACACAAATCTCAAAATCAAAAGGGCCAGACAGAAATTGCAGTCAGAATGTAGGAACACATCCTGAAGATATTTACTTAGAAATTTTACAGAATCATCTCTGTGGAGGAGTGTTGGATAAGCCTTTACCGCTACAGTGAAAACTGGTAAAAACATAGTAATAGATCAGATGATATATAAGGAATCTGGAGAACATAAACAAAAATTTCTATACCAGAGACTTGCTGGAGAAGGGAAAGGGCATAAGAACATAATGTCACACATGAATTATTTTAATCTTGTTATTTCAGTACAATCTTATGACTGGCTTCCCAGAGCACTGCTAATAAGTCACAAGTTTAGGCTGGTGCAAAGCAGCAGCTCCCCACACCTGGAAGATGCTTTGTAAATCAAGCCCTCCTAAATGGCTGCATTAGTTAATATATTTAAATGTATCTGTATATTTAAGGATACATTGTCCTATTTGTTAATTATTTCAAGTCCTTAGACTTTGTACCACTAATCTTAAAACATGATATTTCTTATGTATCATTGAATAGAGAAAGAAGATAAAATTATAAAAAAGTGAAATAAAATATTTTATAAGCTAAAGTAAAAGGAGGTATTTCATCAAATTTGATGTACTTGGGGACGGATATGTCATACCTCGTTTAGTTGGAAGTACTGTTATGCCTCATTGACTACATGTTACCCTAATTAGGGATGACAGTTTAGAACATTTTAAGTCTTAAAAAATTCAACTCAAAGTAAATTTTTTCCAATATCAAGTAGGAAGTTCTAAATCAAGTGGTTTGGGTTCTCAAACAGAAGTGAAAAAAGTCTTAAGTGCACAGGAAAAGGAAAAGCTTCCATCAAAAAGTTGTGCTATTGATGTAGTTAATTATGTAAGCAAATTGTAGTTGTTAGAGGACTGATTATTTCAATGTAAAAAATATAAAAGAAGGTTAAGGAATTATTTTAACCATAACGGACATAGGTCCTGCTACATGATCTGATTTGGGAGTGATAAACTATAGCTTTCATTGTGATGTTGATACGAGGTTTTTTCCCCAAGGCTTCCTCTGCAATTTTTCTTGCTTGAGAATTCTCACTGTATATAGTTAAGTAAGCATTTAGAGGGTTTTCACTTGGGATAATTCATTCTTATACTCAAACTCAGTATGTGTGCAAAAATTGCCTATTTTGACACTATTGGAAGCGAAGAAATATTTATATTAGCCAGAGGCAAAGCTTCATAAAATCTTTGTTTCAAACACTTTGTGAGTCGCTATGCATTTCCTAACTACTTTTAACTTAAATTATTGAACAGTTTCGTGACCTGTTTGGTATAAAAACATATCTTCTATCCTACAGATTAAAATAAAAGGTTGCTATAAATCAGAGCACAGAATTAGTGGTTAGATCATCTGTTAGATTGTCTGCCAATTACAAGGCTATTTCTATGTCCACAGTGATTTTACATGTTGAAAAATAAAACATTACAATACTTTCTATTGGAAGGAAGTTTTAAAAATAAATTTACTCTTTTGAGGCCATTCATTAAAATACTAATTACCAGGTGTTAAAAATCAGATCTGGCAGAACTAGTGGAGATTTTTAAAGCATTGAGTCTACTATATAATTTTATTTATTTATTTTATTCTGGAGTTACTTTTTCTTAAGCAGGGACAAGAAAGAAAATTTCTGAAACTGTAAATTGAAAAGAGAGGTGTGATAATCTCCATTGGGTAGATATAACCTGAGCAAACTCGTAAGACTCCTATCATGAATTTTAATATCTAGGCTTATAATTTTTAAAAAGTAATTGCTGCCCGACTGATGTGGCTCAGTGGTTGAGCGTTGACCCATGGACCTGGAGGTCACAGTTCGATTCCGGGTCAGGACACATGCCCAGGTTGCGGGCTCCATCCCCAGTAGGGGGCGTGCAGGAGGCAGCCGATCAGTGATTCTCTCATCATTGATGTTTCTCTCTCTCTCTGCCTCTCCCTTCCTCTCTCTGAAATCAATAAAAACATATTTTTTTTTAAAAAGTAATTACTAAAAAAATATAGTAACTTTTGCTCTCCCAGGCTCTCTTTTGTTGCTCTTTGATTTTTTTAAAAATACGTTTAAGTGACTTTCATCTTTACCTGATTTTCTTGCTGTAATATCTCATGCTTGGTAATAGTTTGCCAGCTATGCAGTGTTGGGCAAAAGTAGGTTTAGAGCTGTGAATATGTGAAACAGACTTTCTTCTATTATTATTCATTAATTATTGTATTATTTTCTGTATGAACATCTATAAACCTTCTTTTGCCTCACTCTGTATTTCATCCATTGTAATAACATCTAAAGACATTTAGTGACCTATGATCATATAATCGTGATTGGTAAACAGCTAAGAATGTAAGCACCCTAACCCTAGCCTCAAGCTCTTCCTTCTAACAGCACGGAGCATAATATTAAGAATTTGAGAGAGCAGTGCAATAAAGAAAAGACTTGGAGATTAGGCCAAGGGCTACATGCACTCATGTCACAATTTGAGAGTATTAGAAAGAAACTTTGGGCATAGAGTCTAATTGGCTTCGCAATAGTGTAAGGCCCTAATGTTTAACAGTAATTAACCCCGCAGAGCAGGATTCTGGGTGATGATTCTGTTCTGGGATTGACTGATTTTATTAATTTGTTTATATGTATTGAATTGTTTTTACTATCCTAAAAATTTTTACATATAAAATATAGGAAAATTCCATTTAAAACATCAAAGAAGAGTGTAATAGATGACTGGGATCCCACGTGGTACTTAAAGAGTGGCAGAGAAGTCCCTCATTAAAGAGGGATTCTAATACCAGAAACAAAGCAAACAGAGTTTACTGTCTTTCTGGAGTACATGGACTGAGGAACGAAAGCTTCCTCAAGCTAAATATCCCTAGAATAAAGGAGCACAAAGGTGGCTTTTTTAAACTCTTACTCTAAGTTTTTTTCTACCGATTTTGTATGTGTCCCTAGCTGCAGCCCATTAATGGCAATGTGCTACCCTAGTCACCTTTTCCTTAACATCTGTAGGCTGTGTCGAGGTTATGACACACAAACTCTGTTAGCATTGTTAACGGAGATATACATCCAACTCTTTTCTTTGTATAATTAAATTTCAGTGCTCTTTTTTCTTTTATATACCTCATGTGGGTTTCAAATCAGAGCCTTTTTTTTTTTTTTTTTCTCGATGTGGAGGAGTCTGGGCAATGAAAACAGCAATGGTTGATTCCTGCAATGTCCCCTCCAGTCAGAGCAGTGTCATTGCAAATGTCTGCTCATCTCAAAGCAATACAGATATATTATATTCAAAATAGTACACTTCAAAGGTATCTGATAGTTTTGATCTGGATGTCAGTTACTTCATAAAGAAAAAAACTCAAATATGTATGCAGTGATATGCCATCAACATGCAACTTGCTTATATCAAATATGCACTTCATCTTTTTTTTATTAACAATAATTATTTAGAATCTCATGTTATTCCAGCTGCCATTCAGTTAGCTTGGAAAGGTATTAGGGATTATGATTTTTTTTCCCCAGAACTAACAATGAAGTAAAAAATATTATTAAGTAAAAAAGACAGGGAAACTATGGCAATAATAAATTTGACCATATTTTAAGAGTACAGAAATAAAATATAAAGAAATAAGTAGACTCATGGTATTTGTTAAATAATAAGTGTTTTTACTTCTTAAAGACTTGCTACTTCCCCTGCTCTCTGTAAAATGCTGCTTTCAGGATTTGTCTTCCTAGGAAAAGATGTTTAGATAGATATCTCCATGATTTAATCTCATTTTAAAAGAGCGTGTGTCAGTGATCAATAGAATTATATGCCGGAGATAATCTGATTGAATCAAATTGAGCACCCTAGAGTTCCAATATATACACAGTCAGCCACCTGTGTGTGTTGTGGGGGCTTAAAAATATATTAATACTTTTCGTTTTAAGTTCTTCTGGCTGGGCTAATAACCAAATTAACAGAGACAGATTAACAGGAGAAAAATCAAAGTTT
Source organism: Miniopterus natalensis (assembly GCF_054644295.1). NCBI lineage: Eukaryota > Metazoa > Chordata > Mammalia > Chiroptera > Miniopteridae > Miniopterus > Miniopterus natalensis. The sequence goes on along the minus strand of NC_142081.1, from coordinate 183,185,789 downwards.
AATATGTGCACATAAGGAAATCACATAGATATGGTAAGTCCATGAAAATTCCAAAGACAATGAGACAGCATTGGGTATATAAGACCTTTTTGGACCAAGGAGGAAGGGAGTTAACAGGGTGCTAGGTTTCAAAAGTGAGAGTGGGCTCCAGATGCATAATACATAGCTAAGCTTTCTTTGGACAGGTGATAGTTCCTTTTTGATTGATTAAAAGGAAGGAATGCAAATTATTAAGTAAAATGTTAATTGAACTATAAATATTTTAGATTATTAGATTACCCTCATAAAAATTATTTATATATGAATTGAATCTATGAAATTGAGACAATTTTAGTGCACATATTTTACTGAGCACAGAATTTATAATATATTTTCAATCCTTTAAAGAATAAAAATATTATCTTTCCAAAAATTCAGATACATCATTGAGAATTCCATACAATACAGGGTGGGGCAAAAGTAGGTTTATAGTTGTTTGTATGGAAAATGATGCAACAATTAATAAATAACAATACAAGAATAAACTCTGTTTTGAGTACTCATGCCTGTAAACCTATTTTTGCCCCACCCTATATGCTTCCTGAAAAAAGGTAAAAATCACCTGATGTTGTTAAATACTGGTAAAGACGGAAATAACAACTTGTGCTGATTCAAATTGACCAGAGTTTGCTGACATAGATGGACATGGACAGATGGTTTTCAGTAAGCAGTATCGTCATTGGTTTCTTATTTAATAGGAACGAAGGACTTTATCTTTATGATGGCATACATGAAATCATGAAATGCAGCTGTTCGATTTCCTACTATCACTTTCTCCATCAAGGAGAGAAGTTACTAGTAGAGTGACTATTGGGTACTTTCATGACACATCGTATTGTGAAACTTGTCCATTCTGACTGTGTTATGTTGCCCACAATCATAACACATTATAGTTTCTGACTTGTACAGTGAAGTGTGGTTACTGTCAATTTTTAAAAGTCTTAAATCCATATTCTTATGGGGAGATGGAAACAGAGGAGAGAGCTGTGTTATTGTCGTAGAGTTGTCTGGGTGGTCATGAAATCAAGCATAGTTATTCAGGAATAAGAAGTGCTTGGAGGGAACAAATGTCAGTGAGACAGTCAGAAAACATTACCAAAGACAGCAGATGGAGAAGGAACTACAAAGAGCTGTAGTAGAAACTCAAGATATAGGACCTACAAGGAACAGGGAGCAGTGAAACAAGAAGATATACCCAATGATAGTTCTGAGAAAGGCTGTTTTACCCTAACCTGACTTTTAAGTATTTCTTTGCATGAAAATACCAGATGTGATCAGTGGCAATTAGAATATAAAAGATTTGGTAAATATACAATTAACTATTCAGATAAATCTTTTTAAATTCCAGTTTAAGGTAGAAGTATCTAGATTCCCACCAAGTCTGTAAGAGATTATTGCTATTTATAAAATTTCAGAAAAACAATAATTTAGATGTACTTTCCAAAAACTAACTAGAAATATCTTTTCTGCAGTTCAACTCCAAGGAATGGCATGACTGTAAACAGAAAAAAAAAAAAAATACTGTTAACAATTTTAAGTTCATTTCAATGTATTGGTATATTCTCAAAGATAATAAACATGCAAATAAAACACTTAGCAGTTACTTGGACAATAATATAGGTCCATGTAGATGATATTCCTCCTGAAGGGCAATCACAATAAAATCAACTGATTCTGGACCCAAAGAAATGTGAGGAAGAGCATCAAGGTGTGATTACATTTTTTATGATGACTTTAATCATGATGTAACTACACTACTGAGTGTAACTAACTGCATTATATTACAGTTTACTTAAGGAGAGTCAAGAGTCCTTAAATTTTCAAAATATAAATACAGTCTAATTCAATGATAAAACTCTGATTTTCAACAGAAACTATCGTAGAGTGTATTAAAAAGGATTAGAAGTAGTACAAATACCCAACTTAAGCCTGCTCTAATTTTATTTTTCTGAGCAAAACCCGGTAACACATAACATTTCTGCATATAACACCCCTAGAAGATAATTCTAAATATGCCATATTTAAAATCACTTAATCTTAGTCTTATTACCAACAGACTAGTGAAATTAGAACCATATCCTCATTTTTCAAGTAATGAATCATCTATTTTTATAGTAGTTAAATTTAAGATTCCTCTGCTATCCATTTCCCAAAGCCGTTTTTCTTTTTCCATTTCCCCCCCTTCTGAATCCAGAGTAACCTTATAGATGGCTAGCTACATCTTCTAGAAGACCTAAGGAGGAAATTTATGGGTGATATTGGTAACAGTTATGCTGGTCCCTTTTCTAAAAGTAGAAGACAATTTTTCAAACAAGTGATCCAAATCTTATTCACATTTGAATGTTTTTTTTCAATATCTTGGACAGAAAAAGTTATTTTTTTCCCTTTTCTAAAAACTAATTTTTGAGTTTCCTTTGTAACTTACCCTACTGATTAAAAAAAAAATGCATTATACATGACAGGGAATTTAAGAAGGAGTAAAACATAACCCTTATCCTTTCATTCCTTTTCAAAAATATTATAATGACAGGAAGATAAGAAAAATGCATATGTAGCATTAGCAAGTTGTGTTAATTCTGATTCCACGCTGACAATAATTTTGGTATCTCTTTAAAATGGAAGATACATGTAGCAATTTTTACATATGGCCACAAATACTTTGAAAGTCCTCACAAAAAGAGGTGGGCACCATGTCTTTTTGCCTGAAGGCAGATCTGCCTGTGATTGCTTCACCTAATTAAGTATGGCAAGATTAATTCTGCATAAATTCTAAGGCTAGGTCAATAAAGGCCATGTATCTATTTACTGGAACACTTACTCTTGGAGCCTTCAGCTGCCATGTAGTAAACCAAACAATCTTTATGCTTCCATGCTGTGAGGAAACCCAAGCTACAAAGGGAGGCCTTATTCAGATACTCATGGTCAACAATTTTGAACCCAGCCTTTGAGTCATCCCAGCTGGGTGCAAGAATGTAAGTTAGGACAATTCAACATCAAACAAACAATCCAGTTGAAAAATGGGCAGAGGTCCAGAAAAGACACTTCCCCCAAGAAAACATACAGATGGCCAATAGATATATGAAAAGATGCTCAACTTCACCAGCTATTAGGAAAATATAAAGTAAAACTGTAATGAGATACCAACTCATACCTGTTAGAATATTTATTATCAGCAAGACAAATAATAAAAGGTGTTGGAGAGCTCATGGAGAAAAAGGAACCCTCATTCACTGATGATAAGAATGTAAACTGGAACAACCACTATGGAAAACAGTATGGAGGCTCCTCAAAAATTAAAATTAGTGTTATCATATTATCCAGCAACCTTCTTCTGGGTGTCTACCTCGCAAAATTGAAAACACTTATTCACAAAGATAAATGCACCCCTATGTTCATTACAGCATTATTCATGGTGGCCAAGACATGGAGTCAACAGAAGTGTTCTTCAATAGATGATTGAATAAAGAAAGTGTAGTACTTATATACAGTGGAATACTACTCAGCTCTAAGAAAAGATGAAATACAGCCATTTGTGACAACATGGATGAGTCTTGAGAATATCTTGCTAAGCAAAATAAGTCAGAAGAAGTCAAGAACCATATGATTTCTCTCACATGTGGGATATAAAACTGAAAGCACCACATGAACAAACAAACAAAAATTCATAGACATAGAAACAGTATGGTGATTACCAGAGGGAAGGGGGTGAGATGGTAGTAAAGGGTAAAAGGGGTCAAATGTATGGTGACAGAAGGAGACTTGACATTGGGTGGTGGGCACACAGTACAATAGACAGAGGATGTATCATTTAATTGTATACTTGAAACCTATATAATTTTATTAACCAGTCACCCCAATAAATTTAATTTTAAAAAAAATAAACCTCCAGATTATTTTATTTTTCAATATTCAACTAATTCCTGGCCATTCAGGACTTTGCAAGGGTCCCAGACATTGCAAACCAAAATAAAGTCAATGTTACGTTTAAATACTTGATCTACAAAATTTGTAGGAGTGATAAAATGGTGGTTGTTTTATGCCATAAGTTTGAACAGTTTATTATGCAGCAATAAATAACAGAAGTAATAGCAAAAGAAAATGTTTTATTCTTTCACAATTTGGCAGACTTTTCACGAAGGGGAAAAGAGAGAAAGTGTGGCATTATACAAACCTGAGTGCCATTTAATGACTGTGCTCTTCAGCAACCAGTATGAAAACAATGCATGATATTCTCATATCATGAGATTTTATGGAAGATTAAATGAAATGACATAATTAAAGTTTTGACACAAGCATGCATTAAGAAAAAAATGAAGGTTTTTTTTTACTTCTTATAAAAGAGATTTTACTCTGCTTTATTAAAGAAGTAGCATTACTTCATGAGAGAAGTTCAAACTATACAAATTAGAATTAAGTAATTTGTTTATGGAAATCAAAATTTCATTGAGCAGGAGGTATCTGTAATGCACTATAGAGGCATAATAAAAGTTTCAATTCAGTTGAACAAATATGTGGCTGTATGATAGGAGGAATATATAAATTGGGATACAGCAGTGATTAAAGGGGCTCCTTTTCCAGTCCTCGTGAAAGAGTATGGCAGTTTAATGGGAATTACAAACAACTTTTAGCATGGTGAATGTTAAAGAGAAGACCACATTGCTATGGGAATATATAACAGCAAACTTTATCCTAGTCTGAGATCACAAAAGGCCTTCTCAAAAAATTTAATAATTAGGTTGATCTGAAAGATGAAGAGATGATAGCTAATATATACTGGAAGAGTGTTCCAAGAAGAAACAACCTGGGTAAAAGCCATGAAGGGAGGGAATGTGGAATATCTTAGAGAAATCGAGAGAGGATTAGTGTGTCTGGGTCATATAGACTAATATGATCATGTAGCTGGAGAGGGAGGCAGAGGCCATATGATAAAAGGCATTTAATATAACTGTAAGGATATGGGAATTTCTCTTAGGGGCAGTGGAAAATCATTGGAAAGTTGATAAGCAAGCAAATGACTTCATATTTTCGTTTACAATATTAGGTAAAGGATTTATGATCTGTATTACTCTCTAGGGTAGAAATCTTAATGATCGTCATACTTTTTTCTTTTTGATGCTCATTAAGTTGTTTCATTCAAAATGTTGGTCTTTATTCTTCTACAATTGTACAATAGACGTAGGATGCTGGTTTCATGACATACTTGTATGCGCCATCTAAGAGCTAAAAAAGTATAAAACCACTTTATTTATCCAATTCAACTAGTTACACTCTTTAAATGTATTACCATGTTGTCTCATGATTGTAAAAAAAAAAAAAAAAAAAGCTTATCAATAAGTGAGGTGAGCCTATACCCTAAAACTGTGTTGCATGTGTAGCAGGAAATTCCATAGAATTATTATATTCAAAGAGATTCTGGTCCCTTAAAAAATATAAAAATCTAGTATATAGGTTCACATGACAACTACGTTAAAGAAGAAAACATTCACGAAATACATATGTTATAAAATAACCTCTCATACTGCTTTTAGTCACAACACCTGAAAGTCTAAAAGTCCCTTAGTCTTGAGTGTTACCTAGTGAAAGTTTGCCTTTTGGACCTTGGCACTATTGTAGACGTCAGTTCACATAAATCTTATTTTTTTGCTTCATAGCAGGTCCCTCCAGGACCTACAAAATAATAAATACCCATCCTATATCCAGGGTCCAGATAGCCTGCCTATCTCTTTCTGATTCCATCTCTAGAGCTTACTTATCCTCCTGGTATACTGCCCATGAGGACAGTATTTATTTTTGAAAACAAAGCAACAATACCAAAAAACAAAAACACCCACTTACTCCTTACTCTCCTGGCTCTGTTCCCCGTCTTGGCAATTGTATTTTCTGGTTCTTGGTTCATAAAAGCCTGAGAAACTAACACGGTACTTGGAACTACAGTATGACCCTGCTTTCCATGGCGCCTGCAGCCAGTTATTTTCCTTTATCTTCTGTTTTAACTTATTCTGACATTATCTATTTTTTTCAGCCTACTTCCTACCCAAATCCATTAGAATTAATGCAGAATCTATAGTTTAACAGAAACATATGAGCTATGTCAGTTAAATGAATGTTAAGTACATTTCACATGTATAAATATTGGCATATAGTGTAGCATCCAAGGACACAATCTTACGAGACAATTAAAGTCCCTTTGATATGTGAGAACTTGTTATGAAAATTAAACCCTACACATACATGCAAAAGTGACAGAAAATATTCAAGTTGTTTTCTCAGAGGAATGTCTCCCACTACTATCTTGAGAGTTGGATGTCAGGAGCAATTTAATTATCTCATACTTTTAGTCAGAATTATATCCTTAGCTTAGAGAGCAGAAATTAAGGTTTTAAGTTTGGATATAAATCTGAAAAAAAGGTCACGTTAGCAATATGGATGCTTTACATATAACTAAGAATATTATTTTTTTTAATTGCATTGTTTTAAAAGTTGGCTTTATAACCAATACATTTTTGCTGTTTTCTGGGTCATTTTATATTTAATAATGAGTAAAAAAGTGTTTTCCTTATGCTAAGCTTTTAAGGGGGACTAATGAGAATTTCAGACTCTTGTTTAAAAAGAAAAATATATGTTCCAAAGTAATTTTGCACTTTTTAAAAGATAATAATTGGTAAATGTATACCCTATATACTAAAGCAAATTCCATTTAATACATATATAAATAATGGCATTAATGATATAAAAAATATGAATGACTGGTCAAATAAAGTGACAAAAGGTTAGCAGTAATTGTATGTGAAAGTCAAACGATGAAAGTTGGATAAAACCAAAAAGCATTCACTTTTATCCGTCTAAGGAGATTGTATAATCTTCTTTTTAAAACATTATGTGTACTCCAATGTAGTGTGGATCTTTCTGAACTAAAGTATAATTTTCATAAAATGAATATGGAACTTTTCTGTTGATCTCGATACTGCTTATTTTTCAACAATGGAGCAATGTTTTAAACTTAAAAATGTAGAACATAGAAAAATGTATTTGCATGTCTAGCAGAGAGTTTTCTTGGAGAAGGAAGTATCTTGAGAAGCCAGTTTGCTATAGAGGGTGAGACCCGAAGGCAGGATTTGGAAGGAGAAAACAAACAAACAAACAACCCTCCTGAATTTCTCTGCTTAAGAAATAAGCATAGGGGTTTCTCTTCTGGAACAGCTATGTAAAGAGCTCCTTGGAACTGCTCCTTTGTGAGGCTGGTGAAAATGATAAAACAGCCATCTATCAAAGTCTCTTGAAATGGTCATAATAGCATACACAAAATGAAGAAACATTTATGAAAATCTACTAAAATTCAGTAAGAAGAGTGAGAGTCTTTTACATTTGAGCCATGACCCATTCTTACCTCTACCTCTCTCCACCTATTCTGACAAATGCTCCATTTAAGATGGGTGCAGTCAACAACACAGAACTTCTGCCAGGCCCCAGTTGAGGGCTATAGTATACCCTGGGAGTGAGAGGGCATCAGAATTTCATTTCTCATCTTGTTCCCCAGATGCCTGTTCCTGAGATTAAGCTCTTAGCAAGTGTGGCTAAAAAGTTTACTTTCCTTTACCAGTCCCGCTCACTGGTGGAAGTTCTACCTTGGATCAAGCACACTGAGCCTTGATTGCTTTTACTATGGCTTGTTTTTAAGGCAAAGTTTCCATATGATGAGAAGCAAGCTGAGAATACCAGAGGCTACCCTCCCACCCCTCCCCACCCCAAGCCCCACAACTGCCCAATGCCCACTCCCGAAACAGGAGTGACAGAGAGAAAAAGGTTACTGGTTTCCCCCCTGAGCATCAGAGTTAAGGCTCAGAGTTCTTACCCAAAAAGAGAGAGAGGCCGTGCAAAACAGAGTTACAAAGCTTTTCCCAAGGGAATACTTTGGGGAAGTTCAAATATAAGAGTATTTTCAAAAACAATGAAGGCGTGGTGAAAAGTAAATAAAAAGAAACTAATACTTCATTAAAGATATAAACTGAATCTCAGTCCAGCCAATTTACCAGAGAGAATCAAGGAAAGAGGCAACTAAAAATAGCCCTTCTAGAGTCAGAACAAATCTCAAACACTATCAATAACTATCCTTGCAAAGGATCCGAAATCTAATGGGATTGGTATGTGAAGCAATTTATAACCCTGGGAAATTGTTTAAAATGATAGAACAGTCAGTCAGTAATTAGTGGAGTTTATCATCTGGATACTATCAGGAAAAGAGACAACTTTATATTCTCAGACCAAAATGATATAAGAAACCAATAACAGAAATTGTGGGAAACTCATAAATATACAGAAATTAAACAACATACTGCTAAATAACCAATGAATCAAAGAAGAAATAAGAGAAGTTAGAAAATATTTTGAATAGAAAGAGAATGAAGACACTATGTAGCATCTCTTATGGGATGCAACAAAAGCAATGCTTACAGGGAAACTTACCATAGTAAATACCTATATTAAAATAGAATTTAAAAAGAAGAAAGATCTCAAAGCAATTACCTAACCTGCCACAATAAGACACTGGAAAAAGAAGAGTAAGTTAAACCAAAGCAAGTAAAAGGAAGACAATAATGATTAGAACAGAAATCAATTAAATACAAAATAAAAAAAACAATTCAGAAACTCAGCAAAACCAAAAGTTGATTTTCGCACAGGTCAATAATAGTGACTAAACTTTAGTTAGATTTACCAAGAAAAACAGAAAATATGCAAATTATTAATCAAAAAAGAAATTAGACACTACTTCTTTAGAGAAAAAAATAGGGAATTTACAGAAATAAAAAGAATATAAACAATTGCATACTAATAGATAAGTTAGATGAAATAGACAAATTCCTAGAAAGGTACCAAAAATGAATTAAGGAGAAATACAAAGCTTGAATAAACCTATAAAGAGATTGGATTAGTAATAAAAACTACCCTCTCCTCAAAAAATCCAACCCAAAATGCCTCATTATTGAATTTAAAACAAATATTTAATGATTAATTAATACAGTACTTCACAAACTCTTCCAAAAAACAATGTCCTAGCACATCCTAAGAGGTCAGTATTTACTCTGACACCAAAACCAGACAAAATCATCACAAAAAGGAAACTATACACAAGTATCTTATAAGACTGAAAAAAAAACCCTCAACAAAATACCAACAAATAGAAAGAACTCTGCATTGTATAAAAAGTATTATGCGCTATGACCACTGAAAGCCCTCTCTAGGGCAATGCTCAGTGGAGCCACTGGAAGCATGATTTCAGCCCAGGAGAGCCTCAGGCACGTGACTCTAACCCATGAGAGCTTTGGAGGTGGATTGTAGCTTCAGTGGGACCAGAGGGCGAAACATCAGGTCAAAGAAGACTATTGTTGAGCCTTAGGGTTTAATGTTGTTTACCTCATTGAATTATAGACTTACCTGGGAACTTTCATTCCTATTTCTTTTCTATTTCTCCCTTTGGGAGTAGGAATGTCTATCCCATGCCTGTCCTATCATTGTATTTTGAAAGCACATTTGTTTGGTTTCAAGGGTTCACAGCAAAAGATGTATTTTTTATACTCTTTTATACAAAAGAGGATTAATTATACTTTGAGTCCCATCCATATCTGATTTAAATGATTGTTAGATGAGACTTTGACTTTTGAGTTGATGCTGGAACAAGGGAAGACTTTGGGTCTATTCAGATGGAATAAATATATATTGCATGTGCGAAGAACAATGCTATGGTCTGAATGTTTGTATCCTCCCAGTTTATGTTCATATGTTGAAATACTAACCCCCAAATGTGATGGTATTAATTGGTGGGGCCTTTGAGAGGTAATTAGGTCATGAGAGTAGAGCCCTCATGAATGGGATTAGTTCTCTTATAAAAGAGATTCCATTGAGTTCTCTAGCCCTTTGCACCATATGAGGATACAGTGATGAAGGCTGTGACCCAGAAGAGTCCTCCTTCCCATCTGACCATGCTGACACCCAGACTTCCAGCATCCAGAACTGTGAAAAGTAAATTTCTGTCATTTATGAGATACTTAATCTACGGTCTTTTGTTATAGCAGCCCTAAAGAATTGACAAACATTAATTTGGGGAGACCAAGGATGGAATGTTAGAGACTTAATATTGATGTCCCCCATCCAAATTGATGCTTTTTGGAGGTGGGACCTTCGGGAGATGATTAGGTCACAAGGGAGGAATCCTCATGGATGGGATTAGTTTCTTTATAAAAGAGATCCCAGAGAGCTCTTTTTCTCCTTCTGCCAAGTGAGGACTCAGTGAAAAGATGACCATCCATGAACAAGAAAGCAGGTCCTCATCAGACTCTCATCTGCCAATAACTTGATCTTTTATTTCCCAGCCTCCAGAACTGTGAGAAATAAATGTGCGTTGTTTATAAGTCACCCAGTTTATAAAATTTCTATTAGAGCAACCTAAATGAACTAAGGCACCCTAGGATCAGGAACAAGAAAAGTGCATCTACTCTTGCAACTTCTGTTTAACATTGTACTAGAAGTTTTAGTCAGGACAATTAGGTAAGAAAATGAAATAAAATATATCCACCTTGTAAGGGAAGAAATAAATATATCTATTAACAGACAACATAGATCTCAATTATAGATAATCATAAGAAATTCACTGAAAACTATTATTAGAACTCAAAAACGAGTTCAGCAAGTTTGCAAGATACAGAATCAATTGTATTTCTATATACAATTAGTGGACACTCTGAAAATGAAATTAAGGAAACATTGCCATGTATTAGAGTAACAAAAATAATAAAATGCTTTTGAATAAATTTAGCAAAATGAGTGCAAAACCTATACTCTGAAAACTGAAAATATTGTTGAGAAAAATCAAGGAAAATCTAAATAAGTGGAAATTCCATAATCATGGATAAGAATTATCTAATTAATGTGGCAAAACTCCTCAAGTGATCTACTGAATCAACTCAATCCTTATCAGAATCCCAGATGACTTTTTTAAATAGACTCTCAAGCTGATCCTAAAATTCATATTGAAACTCACGGGATCAAACATAGACAAAATAATATTAAAAAGAACAATGTGTTTGAAGGACTCACACTTCCTAATTTTAAAACATAATACAAAGGAACAGTAATCAAGACAGTGTGGTACTGGCCATAAGACCAATAAATATCATTGAAAGCCCACAAATATTTGCATGTATTTTACGTAAGTTGATTTTTTACAATAGTACCAAAACCTGGGCGGGGGATAGTATTTTCAACAAATGGTTTAAAGGACAACTGTGGCCACGTGAAAAAGGTTGAAACTGAACTCCACACCCTGTGCGAGAATTCACTCAAAGTGGATCAGACACTCCTAGTAGGAAACACAGGCGCACATTTTCATGAACTTGGATTTGGCAAGTTCAGACCATGAAAGCCCTGTGGGGACGCTCGTCCGGGATCCATCTCCTGAGCACAGGAGAGCCTGCCCCCCCCCCCCCCCCGCACTCTCAAGCCCTTTTCGTATTTGCTTGGGATCCTTCCCTCCCCCTCCCAGAAAGCCTCACCCTATGAGAAATAAATATTCACGTGCTCACTTGGGGGCTATATGCATGTACGTGATCTTCAGACCTGCCATCCAAGTCAAATTTTTGGTGGTGAGTTCATCTTCTTTAGTGACCACAACAGTAGGTTTTGGAGGGAGTAAGTTAATCAGAGAGAAGATGGTGATAGATGATTATTTCTGAGTCAAAATGAGGAAGGAAAAAAAAAAATCTTGGATGTTGGGATAAAATTGAACACAGCAACTTGATCGAGAAAGTGACAATAAAAAACATAAACACACAAGGATCTGCAGAAATCCTGAAATGGGCATTTGACCTCCCAAACTTTATACTACCAGAGGGGAATCAATACAATTTTATTTAAATATCAGGTAAGATAAGCTTATGTGACAATGACCTTATCTCAATTTATTTTGGATGGTAATCCATAAATCCAAAGGGTATATGTACATGTATATTTTTCCTACCACCGTCCTGAATATGCATACCTTTATTTCTTGTATTTGATCCTTAAAGTCATTTTTTAAAATGTCATCAATCCAAGATTGCCACGAGACACTTAAAATTTAAAAATCTTCTCCCTTGACTAGATTTAAATGTGAATGAAGCCTTGAAAATATAACTAGATATTAAAAACTCCATGTAGATATTTTCAAAACATTCTAAAATATTTAAGTTATGTTCCAAATTAATAAAACTTTTAATCTCATTAATTTAAAATGAAATAGAACCATAAGTTAGTTAAGAAAGAAAAAAATGCAAAAGAATAAAAGTAGAATAAAAGCCTGGAGGGAGGAAGGGAGAAATTGATGGAGGAAAGAAAGGGGGTTGAAAGGAGTAGAAGGAACAAAATCATAAAAGCAATTAATTGAACTAATGTGAAAACAGACCTGCTCTTTCTTTCAGAGAGCAAGCCCTTTAATATGACTAATTATCATGGAGTGCTGCAGGCTATTGCATAGCTATTGATTTAATGAATGCTGTTGATTGTATTTTTTCAAAAGTTAGAATTGCTAGGACTGTAGGAAGTTTAAAAGCATAGAGTTCATTTTCTTGCCCTTGGGCAGAAATATACTAGTCACTCAGAAGCTGAATAATTTAACTCATTTTTGTAAATGTCCGGAGAAAGAAATCATGCAACTTCCTTTGAAAACATATCTTAGACTCACAAAGAACACTTTCTCTTAAGCACAACTTTTACTTACACAAATAGCTCATTAGGGAATGTTGAAAAGATAAAGATACTCTGGTTGTAATATATGGATAAAAGGGAGAATTAAGGAGGAGACTGGGCTAGGTGGTAGAGACATCTTTAAAATGTAAAATTTTAACAGAAAAAAATTACTGGTATTATAAGTGAAGTGATGTCATGGTGTAGTGTTCTGTAATGTAATGCAAGCTATGCGTGTTATATAATGTATGCATGTTATATGTTATATAATGTATATATATGTTATGTAATGTTATGGTGTAATGTTATAAAAGGAAATACAGATTTCAAAGGAAATAAAGGTAATATTTATTACCTTGACTGAGTCCAAGCAAAACAATTACTACTTAATGAGGTAATAAAAAAAAGCAAAAAAAGCGTACAGGCAGATTAAGGAAAACAAAAAACATATTCTTACAAATTCTTAATTCTTAACCACAGTATAAAACCTAAATGTTTACAAAGGTCTTTGGGTGATTTACCTATATAAATGCATGCATTTAAAGTTTAAGAATGATGAAATAACCTGGTATAGCAAATTTAGATCTATTTTTCTATTGACATATGACCATTAAAGAAAGAATATGGAATCATGATATACACAGGAAAATACTAAAAGTGCAATTTCTTATGTATCCAATTTGAAATTCTAATTCTACTGAGAGAGGCTTTATTCATTCTAACTCATTACAAATAAGAACTCTGTTTCACTATTAGGAACAGGCCTTTAAAATGTTCCTGCTTTACTTTTTAGGTTGTCAACCTTACCACTTCTGTGAATAAAGACCTTAATTACACGACAGCCTGAATTTCAACCTCTTTCACATAACTTTTTAAGCAAATTAGTATTGCAGTAAATTTTTATGTGACAAATACTTTAACTGCTTTGAATGAAGTAGTTGTTTTGTCATTCCATTAAATCTTTTAGTTTAACCTATAGCTTTAAAATTCAAAAGAGATGCTCTTTTATGGATATTTACTGATTGAATAATATAATTCTGACAAAGATTTCTCCTTTTAATGAAACAATTTAAAAAGTGAATTTCTAGACCACAATTCACTGAAATATATAGAACTGAAAAAGAATTACTATACAGAGCTGTAGTTTTATAGAATCATAATAATCTGCTTAATTTTGTTATAGTGCAGATTTCCCCTAACCAATTTTTCTTTCAACAAAAAGGCTCTTGCAAATAAATATGGTCATGATTGACTTCAGAACTTCTTATAATCAGATGAATTCTCATATTTATCATTATCTGAAATACAAATGTACTTTTAAAAGTTTAATAAAAATTATTTGGGGTATTTGTTTACCTGATTGAAAACAATTCCAGATTTCATTAACAAACATATTTTTCTAATAGCATTTCAAAATTAAGAAATCTTGTATTTTTTCAACTTTAAAAATAAAATGTAATCATTTGTATCATTCTGGAATAGTAAATAATACACCCCTTTCCCTGGCCAGTGTGGCTCAGTTGGTTGGAGCATAGTCCTGTGCACCATAGAATCATGGGTACAATTCCTGATCAGGGCACACACCGAGATTGCAGGATCCATCCTTGCTCAGGGATGTATGGGAGGCAACCTATGTATGTTTCTCTCTCATATCAATGTTTATCTCTTTTTCTCTCTCCCTTTTTCTTTTTATCTATTTGTTCATAAATATATATATATATACACACACACACACATATATATATATATACACATATATGTATATATATTATTGATTTCAGGGAGATGGAAAGAGAAAGAGAAACATCAATGACGAGAGAGGGTCATTGATCGGCTGCATCTTGCATGACCCCTACTAGAAATAAAGCCCGTAACACACAGCATGTGCTGTGACTGGGAATGAAACTTCGATCTCCTGGATCATAGGTCAATGCTCAACTGCTGAGCCATGCTGGCTGGGCTCTCCCCTTCTTTTATAGATTTTCTTTTTCTTTACTGATGTTTTGATTCTATTCATATATGGTGTTCTTGACTTTCTCCACATAGTCCTTTAGTTCTTTGAACATCTTTAAGATGGTTGTTTTTAAAGTCTTTGTCTAGTAGATCCACCATCCATGCTTTAAGTCCTTCCTTCTCTGGTTGAAATAACTTTAAGGGAATATAAAGGGCTGGCACCTTTTATTCTATCCCTTTTGTTTGTTTCTTATTTTCCGTTTTTGGTTGCCAGATATTGAAGACAAGGTCATTCAAAAACAATAGCATATTGGGGGGTGGGAGGGAGGGCATTATACACAAACCATAAGTGCCCAGAGGAACATACAGGCTTAGAGAAAACCTGAGAAGACCTTTAAATTACATCTCAGACTGATCTTCAGTACAGAGACAGCCTACAATCTTCAAAAAGGCAAAAACAACAACAAAAGTCGAGGAAATACTGATGAAGGGAGAGACTTTGATTTCTAGAGTGTCCACATTATTTGATTCAAATGTTCAGTTTTCAACCAAAACATCACAACATGGAAATATTTTTCATTGGAGCCTTATTTTGTCATGGTTTTTGATCATGTGGCACATCAAAAAGATTTTTTATTGAATGTAGTGTATTTTGTATAAAAATTATAAAGGGCCCCAATTGATGTTACATTCTTCCAGAGAGAATATAATTTTTTCTCTGTTAGAATGATAAAGTGGTGTTTGATATTTTTTACTAGACAGGGACTGTGATTATTCTTAACTGGATTACTGCACTGGTAACCTTACTCTACCTCTGGGTTTCTATTAGTTCTTAGGTGTTATCAAATGAGAATTCTGAGGGTTCATGGTCCCTCTGGTTTCTGTTTCATAAAAAATGCAAATAACTTTGTTTTGCATTTCAGTGGTTTTTCAGTTAGGAATTTAGCTTCCTGCTCAAGTTGCACAGCCTAAAATTTCAGCAGATATCTTAGGGGAAAAAGTTAGACTATGTGCTGCATCACCCCATGTGTTCTTCAAAAGTTCTGCTGGTTTTTCCATTCCTAGAAGTGCCATTTGGGTTCTTTGACTCTTGTTGTCTAGTATATGATATACCTCCAGGGCAGTATCACTTGCTGAGTTCAGATTACTGCTAAATGGCTCACACTTCTGTAGTTTTAGCTCATTCTTGCTCTTTCTGCTCTCAAAAAGAACATTTCTGTAATTTATCTGGTTTTTTGTTTATTTTCATTTTTTTTAATCTCGCTTTTTAAATAAATATAAGTGCAAATGCTGATGTGTTTATAGCTTCTACATCTCACTCAGAAGTAAAACTGTGCTTCTTGATTTATCAGATCTTTCTAGGACAACCATGTGACAAAAGTTATATTGGAAATTTCCACCATATACATTAAGAACACATTATATGTATTTTGTGTATATATATAAAATGATAACTATATATACTAATTATAAAACTTTATGAGTGATACAGTCACACACACTTTTCAATTAGAGAGGGGGAGTTAATTGTTAAGGGCTCTTTTGCCATTAGACTGCTATATTGGAAAATTTAACTTATTCTTCCTTTAAAGATATACAAACTGTTATATTAATTTACTAACTTTAATAGTATGGTTCCAGAAATATATATGATAACTTTGAGAGAAAGTGGTTGAGTACTGGTATAAAGTAGAGCCGTAGGGAAAAATAATACCTTACATATTCATCCAAATAAACTAAGCAAAAGTTTAAAAGGCAAAAGGAGAAAAAGCATTATAAATTTCCAGGAAATAAAATTTTAATTAAAAATTGTTTTTTCTCTTTCATGTCATGGTGAATAAAAAGGAATTCAAGTTCAATCATGTTTAAATATGGAAACTTTAAAGCGTAAAGTATAAATCAAAAACAGCATTTAGAAAAATAGATTAGCTCTTTTGTTATCGATTCATTTAAAAAAAATTTACACTATTCTTTTGTATGAACTTTAAAATTTAGCAAATACAATGAACCCTCCATTTTAAAATCTATAATTGGAAAGATATTTTGAACAATATTGATATTAACTCCTAAGACTTACATTTTAAGCATGATTAGTATATATTTTAACTACCTTCTGTTGCGTGAAACTGATGATGATATTAGATTTTACTGTGAAAATGTTCTATTTAAAACCTCAAAACTTTTCACATATTCCATTTATTAAAGCATTTTTATTTTAGAGGAAAAAAATTTCATTTAAATTTCCTCTTATTCAAAAACTCAACAAAGTGATGAGGTAAATTGGATTTTGTTATAGTGAAATACTTTTAAGTAAGAAGCGTTGTTTATTTGTTTACCTAATTCCAGAGAGCTATATTCACCTACCTTTTAAATACCATGCCAACTTAACTTAAGATTACTGAGAATCAGTTTAAACTCATACTTTCCAATAAATTGGAAAACATCTATAAATTACTTTTTATCCCAATATATGTTAATCATATTTTGATGAGTTTAGTCCATTCTCCTGTTACAATATGAGAACAAAATCTAATTTAATATGTGAACATTAAAGATGTTATATTTAAGATCATAAAACACTTCATTAATATAGGCATAGATAACACTGAGTGCTTGTTATGTGCTTGGGAATGTCAGATACTATTCAAATTTCATCTTGCATATGGAGGAACTAATAGGAATTATATATAAGTGAGTTTTCCAAATTTACAGATCTAGTAAGTTGTAGAGCTAGAATTTGGACTTGCTATTTGAGTTTACCAGTCTTATTCCCAGTCAACTTATATAGGACTTCATTTGTAGCACATCTTCTTTTAAGATATGAATTCTTGAGTAAAAAAAACTCAGAAAATATGCGTTAAAATTAAATTACTGTGTTAATTTAGTTATTGAGAGAACTGTTGGAGATATTTGCCAAACGTGAGCATCTTAATAATAAGCCCCAAGAGTAGAGAAGTCTCCTTACTCTTTCAGGCAGAGCTGGCCCAATGCCAAGCTTCCTCTGCAATGGCAAAGCAGAGAATTCCTTCTGGAGATCTTCAGATGCCAATTTGCTTCTCCTTCCCGGAGCTGGAATGAATGAGGGAACAAAGAAAATCTAAGAGTGTATGAATATTCATCATATTCAATTCTTCACAGGAGATAAAAGGATGTTTGCCATCCCTCAAATACACTATGATCACTCAAGCCCCCACCCACCCCACACACACATAGGGATATGTGCTGTACATAGCCATACACTTGAAAAAGGTCTAAATTAATAAAAATGTTAAGGTATTTTCTAGAAAATTATTAATTACTATAAACTTAAAAGCCAGGAAGGGAAGTAGGGGCAGTTTGTGGCAGTGGGAATATGTATTGTCTTGCATAATTTTCAATGAAGGAGGAATAATAGATCTTAATAGGTATGGGTGGGTTACTTTTACAGGCTTTGGGAAATTGGAAGGTTCAAGATTTTCAAGTGTGTCAACTCAGATGTCCCAATAACATCATAGTGACTCATTCTCTCCTAATCAAGGCCTTGGCCTTGGCATATCAGATCTGCCAAGGAGCTCCACTCCCCTTATGATTAAATATTAGGGCTCAGTTTCTTCTGCCTGCTGACTGCAGGAGATGAATCTCTTTACCTGCTGCTAAATAGGTCCTCTGATAGCCACAATTAATTTTGTAAAGACTTAAAATTTTTAGAGAAGTTTTAGTTTCACAACAAAATTGAGAGGAAGGAACAGAGATTGTCCCTATCCTCCCTACTCCTACACATTCATAACCTTCCCCTTATCAACATCAACCACCAGAATGGTATGTTTGTTACTAAGCATGAACCTATACTGACTCATTATCTGAAGTCCATAGTTTACCTTAGTGTTCACTCTTTGTGTTGTACATTTTTTGAGTTGGGACAGATGTATAATGTCACATATCCATCATCATAATATGATTCAGAGTATTTATACTGATCTAAAAATCCTCTTATTCATTCATCCCCCCTCCCTTCCACCCCTGGCAACCAATAGCCCTTTTAGTGTTTCCATAGTTTTGTTTTCTCTAGAGTGTCATATAGTTGGTATCAAACAGTGTATAATCTTTACAGATTGGTGTATTTCACTTAGTAGTGTAGATTTAAGATTTTTCCATGTCTTTTCATGCTTTGATAGCTCATTTATTTTTAGTGCTGAATAATATTTTGTTGTTTCAATGTATCACAGTTTATCTATCCACTCACATACTGAAGGGCATCTTGGTTGCTTCCAAGTTATGGCAATTATGAATAAAGTGACTATAAAGTCTATGTGCAGGTTTTTTGTGGACATAGTTTTCAATTCCTTTGGGTAAATACCAAGCAGCACGATTGCTGGATCATATGGTAAGAGTATATTTAGTTTTGTAAGCAACCACCAAACTGTCTTCCAAAGTGACTGTACCATTTTGCATTTCCACAAGGAATATATGAGAGTTCCTGTTGCTCCACAGCCTCTCTAGCACTGAGTATTGTCAGTGTTCCAGAATTTGGCTCTTCTAATAGATGTGTAGTTGTTACCTCTTTGTTGTTTTAACTTAATCTGCATGTCCCTGATGGCATATGATGTGAAACATCTTTTCATATGCTTATTTTCCATGTATTTATCTTCTTTGGTGGGGTGTCTGTTAAGGTCTTTGGCCCATTTTTAATCAAGTTGTTTTTTTATTGCTAAGTTTTACACATTCAAATGTTAATTGATGATTTATCATAATCTTTCATTATGTATATATATATATATATATCTCCAGAGCTCTGAGCAAAAAACATCTACTTCCATTGTCCTTATAATTACTATCTTAACGATATAACTATAATATGTAATGCACTGTACTTGCTAATACAATTCCTTTTACGAGTATGCTTCCCAGTTTGTGACTATGAATATTTTTGCAATTGCACTGTTATCTATTCCTAGTGCTGTGGTCATCATTCTCAACCAGCTGGGGGACAATCCAGCTCTGAAAATCTATGTTTACCATCTTTGGGGGACTTCTCCCGGTTGTACAGATACAGTTCTCCAGTGTCTGCCTTTGTTTCAGATTATATTTTCTAATATTCTTGTATAGAAAATAGCCTTGTAAGATAGAGTTAGTGTCTCTCTCTGGAGCAAAGGAGAGGTTCATTTACTGTCCAGTATAATAAAGATAATGTCTTCCTCTGGCAAAGCTTAGGCTGGCTAACTGTCCATTATAAGGTTTGGGCACCCTAAGCTTGGGTTTCTTTTCCTATAATGCACTTCACTGTGACTGCAATACATCATTTGACATTCATTGTGTAGTCTTGTGGGAATGGAGCTTGTGGAATGAGCACAAATGTTAATCTGGCTACTGTTATTGCTCTAAGTAATAAACTTCCCTTTGTGTCTATCGGAATAGACTCGTCTTCTGCCAACACCCATGAAACTTTGGCAGACTAAATGATTGATTGGCATGTGGATAAAAAATATCAGAACCATCACAGTTTTTACTCTGGAACCAAATGCTGAAGTTCAGGTTCCTAGGAAAACAGACTCTGAGACAGAGATGCGTGGAGGGATTTTTATTGGGAGATAAAATTTGGGAAAATCCTCTCTGCATCAGCACTTGTGGCAGAGACATAGGAAGTATGACCAGTCAGATGGAGAATTTGGCTGTGTTGCTCTCACAACGAGGCCGCTAGGGCAGCCCTGCATACTTATTCCAGTTAGAGGAAAAGGGCCAGGACTTCTTGCTCATGTACATACCTTGCTTTATTGTGTTTCACAGATGTTGCATTTTTTACAAATTGAATGCAAGACCCTCCACCAGCAAAAAAAGTACTACTCACTTTACTGAGGTGGACTGGAATCCAAATGGTATCAGATACAGGTTGCCCCAGGAGGGTGTTACAATCTTAAGCAATGTGGTTGTCTTTAGTTGATAGTAATCTCGTGCCCAAAGAAGGAAGAGAGCTGAAGGATTATGGCATTCGGTCCTATAGGAGATGCTGGATGATACATTGCAACCTCTAGTATAAGAAAACATGCAGGAAAAATATAAATTGCTCCATCCAGAACCTTGACATCAATTGAGTTTCTGAATTCTTAACCTACAAATCTTTTTTATGCTAAATTTTCTTGGGTATTGTTATCTGCAACCTGCACACCTAACACACCTGCTTAAAATTCTCCCATGTCATTTTATTTTACATCTCAAATATTTAAAATTTTATTTAAATCTCAACAGTTACTGCTGCATTTAATATCTTGTGGATTACTGCCTTATGACACATGAATCTTATCTATTTATATTCAACACACTCTTGACATACCTTCATATATATTAGATTTCAGATTAAATGTCATTTTCGTAGAGATATTAACTAAAGTGGCCTCTTTTCCATTATTTCCTATTAATAAACTCTCTTCTTTAGCATCGTAGTACTGTTATCAGTGGGGTATCCTCCATGCCCCCACCTGTTGCCAGTGGAAGAGGCTTCTTGGGGAGCCACTGGAATACAGATTTCCAGAGGACCCCATGGGAGGATGAGGTATCCTGGAAAGTTTTATTTCTGTGGAATTAAACCCCTGAGTTTTCAAGGTTCCATTTCCCTCCATCCCACCAAAAAAAAGTCCCATTTTATCTTCAGCAGAGCTAGGAATAAAGCCACTGCCCAGAGCCTCTGTTCCACATTGAAGCCCAGTCCAGTCCAGGTAGCTTAGCTTGTGTTCCCAGCTGTAGTCCATTGTGTGTGGGGTCCACATGGTAGTGGACCATGCAGCTTCTAGTACCACATGACTACAGAGGGAGCATGGGTGAGTGCAAGGAAGCTGGGGCTAAGCAAGAGGAACAAGAGAGTGAGGATTCCTTTGTCTGTGGATTTTTACCTTCTAAGATTTCACGTTCCTGCAGTGTCTCCACCCCCTCTAGCCAATGATCTTTGTCTCCAGGTTAAACTGACAGGCGAGTATTTTCCCTACATCACTCCAACTTTACTGTGCACGCGTTGCGTCTTCCCCTTTGTTGGCCCCCTTCCCCCAGTGGTCTGCAGTGAACGGAATGGTGGTTCCCTGGGGAGTGTAAAGTTTCAGCTCCCTGCTGAAGCTGCCCAGATGACCATGCTTATAACGTCTGGCCTTCCCTTTGCTTTCTTCCTATTATTACTATTAATAACAAGTCTTTACAATGGTAACAGTACCTGTAATAATCTAGAATTGTAGGCTTATTTGATTATCTGTTTATTTTTTTAATTCCCTAGTAGACTGTGAATTTCAGGAGACAAAGATCCAACCCATTTTTTTCAGTCCTCTTGTGATAATCATGAGAGCTGTCACCCAATATTCCCAGCTTCCTGCCCTCCAGAAACACAGTAATATTGCATTTGTGGTTGCTGTGGCCATGTGATTAATTATAACCAATGCCCTGTGAGCAGAAGTGATGTGTGCCACTTCTGTGACAAACCACTTAATTGCCAATGTGAGAGTCTGTAGCACTTTCCCCTCTGGCACCACAATGGGCACCATTTACAATGAAGTCTGCTCTGTCAGTTTGATTTCCTGCAATACTATTCTGAGCTGTCCCCTTCTGGCTACTTTTGATGGACATGGAGCAGGAGTAAGCAATAAACTAATGTTGTTTTAAACCACTGAGATTGTTCGGTTATTTGATAACAGAGCATAACTTAGGCTGTCCTGGATGATGTACTGCCCAGTACCAAACTAAACCCACAGCCTTGCATATAGTATAAACTAAATAATTTTTGAAGACAAGAAAGAGTGGTGTGTGACTCATTTTTCAAATGAGAAATGTCTCATCATTTGTCTCAATATGGATACTGCAAAACAACACCCAAAAATGCAAAATAAGAAAAAAAAAGGTAACTGTTATTTGTTTATCAAAGAGGTCATCTGTGACACCAAAAGAACATGGTTGGAGAATACAAGGCTTCTTCATTGTTTAAAATGTGGGGGATTATAAAGAACTAAATATCTCTAGCACTTTAGAGGAAGTTATGCCTAGTAAAACCTGTATGTTTTACTGCAAGCTGAGAGATTCTATTTGGTTCAGCCTCCTACTGTATAAAAATCCACTCAAGAAATAGTATGAGTTGATTAGAGGAGAGATTACATTAGCACTGTGCCAAGAGCTAAGATTTAGTCTTTTTTATTGTAATTCAGGTATCTAGAATTTTTCAAGAAAAATGTGTTCATTTGGTGCTAACATGCTTCTTTGTTCCTACTACCTGACAGGTTGTAAAGCACATACACAAGTGTGCCTCTGCTTTAATAATCCTAGCAGTGCTGTAGCTCTGTGATTGTGCTGGAAACTGGCCTCAGTCTCAGCTAAGAGCTTGTTGTTACCCTGCTCATCTACCCCCGCTCCTTTTCTCCTCACAGTCAAGTTGACACCTAACATGTATTAACTTCTCTTGGGGTAAATTAAAGCTGTTTATTTTCTATCAATGAAATTTTCAGATAGCTATCACACCTTGTTTGTATGGGAAGATCTAAATGAGCTTTAAATTATTTACTTTACTCAGATGAATTACAAAGTATTTTTTCTTTCTGTTTGTATATTATTATTGAATATGTGTTGTTTCACTCAGCTACTTTTGTCGTTTTTTAAAACGCATGGAAACAGACATTTCTGAGACTCCCCAAATTACAAGATTTCTTTCATGTTTTCAGACTTCCTTCACTCCTTCCTTCCTTCATTTCCGTCCTCCTTCCCTTCCCCTCTTTTTTTTCCTTTAACCTTAAATGTAAATCCAAATTATTCTTTCAGTCACCTTGGTGCAAGGTTGGTGATGACAGGATTAGACAAGAGGCTTAGCTTTGTTATCAGGGGGTGTCCTCCGGGTCCCCACTGGTTGCCTGTGGAAGTTGGCTTCTTGAGGTTCTGCTAGAATAAGAATTTCTGGAGTTCCCCACAGGAGGATGAGGTATTGTGGAAACTTTTATTTCTGTGGCATTAACCCCATGAGTTTTCAAGGTCCCATCTCCGTCTGATCCACACACACACACACACACACACACACACACACACACACACACGTTGCAGAGCTAGGATTAAAGCCACTGCCCAGAGCCTCCATTCCATATTGAAGCACAATCCAGTCCAGCTAGCTTAGCTTGTCGTTGCATGTGGGGTCCACATGGATTGTAATATTTGGTAGCTAGTGTCACGACTTTCACATCAGTCAGTGAAAGTTTACCCAATTAATTATAGATTTATATTAGAATAATATTAGCATATACTTTTTCAAACTTTTATTTTATTACTCTTTAATTCAACATGATACCAGAGCTTTTCATTTGTTTGTTTCAAATGCTGAACTAAGTTTAATAAGTTAATTTGTCTTGCAGTATTATTTTTTCTTACTAGCTGAGTATACTTCATAATTTTTAGCCAAACTTAGATGAATAGTTCCAGAAGTAATTTCCAGGATACTGCTGGTGAAGCTCCTCCTATTCACAGTATAAGCTTAGTTGCAATACTTTATAATTTCATCTTCCAAAAGCATTTGACTACAATTTCTTATTTTTTGAAAACAATAAAATTTATTTGCATAAATGAGCAAGATGCATACATCTTTTCATAATTCATAGTCCTGAACAACTATATTTTATCTTCTCTTTTCTGTATTGTTAGTATTGTTAAAAAACAGAAAGAGTTCAGCCACCCTAAGCCAAACACTAGACACCACGAATCGCAGTTGAGAAATATTGGCTTTTTTATTATGAATAACGCCATCCAGGAGAATGGGAAAACAAAGCTGAAAAACCAGAACTCTCTGATGGTGTGTATAGGTTACGGATTCTATAGGGCAAAACCACAAGACGCCTTGGTTAGAGCATTCTGGTTGTGCTGGGGTTGATTGGTCGGAGGTGAGGAAAGGGTAATAAATTATTTCTTCGGGCTCGAGGACAGCTCTGAGGTCTGTTCTGGTGTCCCTCTGTCTGGTTTCATGGGGAAGTTACCAGGGAGTCATTCTACCATAGGGCTCAGGACTGAAGCATAATTTAGGTCAAGATGTTATCATTAGCCTGCCAGAGGTCCAGACTGTGTGACCATTATTCAGGTCCAGGCTACAGTCTTCTGGGGCCTCAGCAATTGCTGACTATCGGGGTAAAGGCCTATGAGGGCTATATATTTGTAGAGCTAAGATTTAAGACTAAATTTAATTAAAGTCATAAGGACCCTTGGTTTTCAGCATTAACCCTGTTGGAAAAACAGAATACCATAATAACTGCCTCATTCTCATAGATAAAGCAAAACAAAACAAATTCAGACTAACAGCATAGCAAAACACAATTTGATTGGGAATATATTCAGATTGTGTCATAAAAGCCAAGGTTCTGAAAATAAACTCATTTTTTTCTCTCCTTTCTGCATTTTACTAACTTCTCTTAAGATAATTTACTAATGGAGCTGCACTATCCTCAGGGCACATGTGTGGGAGATGAGGGAAATGTGCCTTGCTGAGTTCAATGATATCTCACCCATCAGAGGAAATGATACTAGTCAGCTGTGATAGAGGCAGGCTGCTGGTGTGACCCTAAGGATATCACCTACCCAGAAAAAATCCTAAGGCAAATCTTGCCAATAAAAAGTGCAAACAAACAAACAACAACAAAACACTGAAAAACTTCCTTCCTGTCTTTTGATCAGTCACCACCCGTTTTTGTCATGATTGGCTGACACTGTCTGGGCTGCTAGTCGCAGCTCCAAGCACAGCCAGAACAGGCAGGGAGCCCTGTCCTCACGGTTTCCAAGCAGATGCAAACACACTGATCTTCAGAAGTTTCTGGGAAGGAGGGCTGATAATAGGGTTACTTTTGGGTGAAACATTTAATATTCTTAAAAAAATCTCTTTAACTCCCAGGGATAAAGAATGGAAGTAAAAAATTGAAAAGCTGTAACGAGTTCTTTTAGTATCTCTGCTTTTCTTTCAGTAGGTATTGATGAAGCTTTTTCAATTCCCTGTTGCCCCACTTCCCACTCCACCCAAATCTCTGAAGTGGTGGGATTTAAATACAAGTTAGAGAGTTCTTCCTTTAGAGATTGTTCGTAAACTAAGATATTAGAAAGGCAGGGCCAGGGGAAAATAAAAATACATAATTTTGTCATAAAACATAAAAAAGGAAATATCAAGAATAGATGGCAAACCATGTCAAATGGTACATTTTTTTTAATAGGACACAAGATTCCAAAAGTCTGGTAACTAGAAATCGTTGATGGCTTTGGAAAAAGAAGGTTGACAAGTACAATTGGTAAGAAAATAAATTAAACACAAGGGGAATGAAGAACCTAAGGAAAACCCTGTGTTTATTTAAGAGTCACACAAAGAAGGGAAGGGGAGGGGTGACATAGTATAGAGGGTTAATTGTAAAGCATTTGGTTTATTTTTTTCTTTCTAGCTGGAGGGTGTCTAGAAGAAAATAACTAACTTGGAAGGAAATATTAAGACAGAGAGAGATCTTTGAAAAAGTACAAGAAAAAGTCTTTAGAGGAGAAATAAATTCAGGTTTTTTCCTTAGAGTCAATTATAAAAAAGGGATTAAAGGAAAGGGAGTGGGAGAACATGAAGCTAATTAGGAGAAAAGTTCACACCCGAAGGCTCCTGTTTCCTCAGGGAACTAGGCTGGGTCAGTTGCTGAGCCTGAATTTAAGATGGGGTTGGAGTGGGGAAGTTAATTTGTGCAGCATTGTCTAAGGCAGGCGCAGGAGAGACATTGGGTTCCTCGGTTCTTTCCTTTCAGATCTTATGTATCTGAATTCCCCGTCTTTGTGTTAGAACTGATGTTAGGAAGCAAAATACTTAAGGCCATCTTTATAACACAGTATGGATTACAATATAATTTTATTTTTTAAATTGATCAGCTGCTTCCTGCAAGCCCTCAACTGGGGATCGAGCCCGCAACCTGGTCATGTGCCCTGACCCGGAATCGAACCCCGATCTCCTGGATCCTAGGTTATGCTCAACCTCTGAGCCACGCCTGGCTGTGCTACAATATAATTTAATTATGAAAATCAGAGAGCCAAGTGGTGGCAAAGCTGAGAGCAGGGTACTGAAAAAGTGAGAAAAAGAAAAAAAAGTTAGATATATCCTCAAAATAATACTCAAGAAATTCAGAGCTAGATAGAATTGACTAAAGTATTTAATAATCATATATTTAACCTATTGATAAAGCAGTTCTAAAAAATCTGTGTGAAATAGGATATAAATAGAGAAACCATTAACTATGTTCATTGAAAAGCTACATTATGTAATATACTTTGACAAAATGTTGGAAGTTAGAAAAATGAATAAAACAATAACTTTGGCCTCAAGTAACCTGCAATTTGTATCCATTTGTTCATTCATATTTCATACTAAAGCAAATCAACACTATTGATAACACTATTAAAATTAATGCAGATTTCAATGTAAAAGAGTTTTCTTTTCAACTGAAGTCACAGGAAAGGAGTCTATTTAGACTCTGAAATAGTCAAAGAATGTGTTATAGGGCATTTTCACCAAAAAGTAAGCACCATACACAGGTCAGTAGAAAACACAAGTAGAGGAAAGACTTCTTATAACATGTAATTTGAGGGTTGCTCTTCAGTCCATTTCCTGGAAGATGTGAACTTGGACCTTGAAGGAGAGGTTGAAATAAGATATTTATATAGATGGAAGTGGAATATTTTAATTGTGGGAAATGTCATAAATGAATTTAGAGTTGTGGGAAGTTATTATGGCCCGTAGAGTTGATTCTATGCAGTTCAGTTATCCTGCCTCCGGGGTGTGAGAAGGTAAGCTGATGTCAGATACAAAGATATCTTAAAGAGTTTGGACGTTTTAGGGTAGAGTATGAGTGGATTTGGGGCAAAGTGTGATGGCATTAGAGTGTTTTTAAGTGTTATCTGCTATTGAATGTTCTCTCTGATCCTTCTCTCAAAGTAAAGCTAAGTTAAATGACCATTTAAACAGCATATGCCTAGACCTATCATAATATTTATTCATTATACTATAATTATCTGTTTTCCTATGGGATTCTACCACTGAACTTTAACCTGCTCACATCTCTCTGATTTCCAGTACCCAATGCAGCACCTGGCATATATCAGAATTCAATATATTCTAATTAAATGAAGACTTATCTATATGTAAGATGGATATTAAATCCAATAGAAGTAGGAAAGAATGGGAATGAGAAGAAACAAAATATTTGTCTCTAGGATGGTAACTCTTATTATTCTCTACTTTAAATCAAGCCTCTAAGGGACAAATTTAGATTTTCCTCTTTCTCAAGTCTACAACCAGGCAAGAAAAAATATATGCATTGTTCAATCTATCTCTCTATAGTTCAACTTTGCAATTTCAGGCCAATTCATATCTAATTATCACTTTTTAAATATTCTTCCCACTTTTATATGGCTAAGGTCATAGTTTCAGGGGTAGTTCTAAGGTAGCTGTTCCTTATGACCAAGATGGCCTTAGTGTTTTCCTCAGTTTGACTAAATGCTACAGGAGCTACTTCTTGCCTTTAGGTCCTGACCTCCCTGTCACCACTGTCCTAGCAGTATCCAGGTGGCTAAACTACAGTAGTTCCCCTCCTTCTTCTCTTAGAGCATTTACTTTATAAAATGTAGTACATTAATTTCATTGTAAATTATTTCTCTGCCCTTTAAGATATAATTTTTAAAAAAGACTCTGGCCAGTTTTATAACTTAGAACTATCTCAGTTCTGGGAGATAATTCTCTGAAATCTAATCATCAAGAAAGCTGATGCCCTTATCCCCCAGTCTCTGTGAGAGGTCAGGAGCCTAACTTCAGTGAGGCTTTTCTCCAAGTTGTAAAATTATCTTCTGCCCAAAGAGAGGAAAAAATTTACTTTCTCTTTGGTAAGGCCAATTAGCAAATGCAGATGGCCTGTGATCTCCCTGACCCCTCCCTTAAATTTCTCCCATTCTTTGTTTCAGCAGAGCTGAGCTAAGATAATGTACTGGTCTCTCCCCTATTGTAATAACCTTGAACAAAGTTTTCCTTCCCTTTTAAATTTGTCTAGTGCAATTGTTGCTGTGACAATCACCTCAAAAATACCTGGAGTAAGTGTCCTAAACCAATTATAGTGAAGCATTGGGACCAACCCTCCTACTTCCCCTTTGACTCCTCTTTTTAACTCATCTTTTTATATCTTTTCTTATCTTGAATTCATAAAATGCCATATTAACTTTGAGACTGAATTGAAAGTGGGCAAATTCAACCTTTCTGTTGGCTTTGATTTTAGTCAATTCAGACATTTCAGTTCAAGAAGAAAAGGCTTCTTCATATAGCTCAACTAGCCTCACCAAACCTCTATATGTATTTGGAATCAGAGCCTTGTGGGTAATAAAATACATCTTTGCACTGCTTTGCCTTGTTTCTCAATAGAATCTCTTCAAGTAGCTCAGGAAACAAAATTAGATGTTAGAGGGCAGAGATTAAGTATCTTTAATCCTTGGCTTAATTCATATTACTTCATTTAGATACAACTATAGTAAACCCCAAATTTCTTGGTAATTCAATAAATAATTAAAGAAAGCCTCCCTTGGGGTTATAGAAGTGGGATGAAAATGCAAAAGTTATTTTAGAGATCAAAACGAAATGATTTTTCAAAATACACAATGTGGCAGAAAGTTAAGGAGCTATCAGTGGAGTTATAGAGACAAGATAAATAAATATATAAATGTCTAATGGTTTATCTATATGATTTGATAGAACAGGTGGTAGGTATAGCCCTTCTTGACACAAATGTTTTTCCATTTAGAAAAGCTAGAAGTGTTCAGAAGTTATTCAATTCATTTAAACTGGGTTGGATTGCATAAGATTGTAAGAAAAAATATTGGATTTATTTTGGTTTAAGACAAAGAACAGGAATTATATAGAGCATTATTACCAAGTAACAGCATATTAGGGACAAAATTGAAGTGGATAAGAAATTAAGGAAGAGCTTTTTGGTTGCAATACGTCTACTACAGTGAAAATCAGTTGTCAAAATGAAGCATGAGAATTCTGAAGAAGGAAAGGAGTAGGATGCCCAAATTTAGAGTTAGAGGAGTTGAAAGGAGGATGAAGATAAAATTATCTTGGTAGCATGGTAGGTAATGACATCACAGACAATTTTAGAGTAAACTTCGTGTACTTCCTCTCCAATGTGTTTTATTCAGTGTGTACCACCAGTTAAACAGAGACATAAAATGATATATACCCTTAACGATGGTGTAATTATACTCAAACTCCCAAATCACCTAATTTTAATTTTTATGTATTTCTGGAGTCTGTGATATTCTTATCTAAGGAAAAACTGTGCCAAAAGCCAGTTCTCATGAGGAATGGAGTAGTTTTCCAAAAAGTAGTTTCTAGAGCACCTATGACACAGCCATCCCTTCCTCCCACTGCCCCATTCTCAAGAAACTCAAAAAGCCTTTAGAGTCCTTGCAACACGTCTCTCAGAGGTGGCTAGGATTTTGAAGGTTTAGTTATAGAGGAGCCATAAAAATTCTATTCTGTGGATGATCATATCATCTCAATCTTACCTTCAGATTTGGTAGCCTGTTAAATAAAATTCACCTGTGTTTTTGTTTTGTTTTTTTTAATGCAAAATATTCAAAATGTATTCTAACGGCAATGTCCTCAGTTTGGCAATTACTATTTTAATATACTTCTGAGGATCAAACCTCTAACTATACTATTAAAATGAATATTTGTTCATGACTGTTCTCTGGAGTTTTTCTTTCAGTAGTACATCAATGTCAGAAAATGCATGAGGTCTGAAACTTGACTTCTGAGGAATCAGTGATTGTTGCTGTCAAAATCAGGTTATGACCCAGGACCGCCACCACCAGAGAACACTCACATAATAGCATCATAAGATTCAATGCTACACTGATCTGGGAAGGGCAACTAACCATAGGCACTACTATTTGGTTCAGAGAAGCACCAATTAATTTGTCTGCTCTCTGATCCACTTGAAGAACTCAGCTGGAAACCAAACAAAGCCAGCTTTTAAGAAAAATCTAACATGTCAGTTATTTTATGTGTTCTTTCAAGTAGACTATATTTTAGACTCTAGAACTAAGGGTCATAACTCTTGTATCTCTCTCTTCAGAGAATTAGAGTTTGTCAAAGATGTTAAAAATAAAATGAGTGTGAAAACTCTATGAGGGTTATGAAAAGGGTAAGAAAAAAGTACAGAAGGACTAAGGTAAGACTTTTAGATAATAATCTAAACAACATCAATAATAAAAATGAAATGTTTCTTCTTACCGTCTTCACTTCTCACTATTCCTTTTGGGAATCATATTTCTATGTAACAAGTTTCAATAAGAATCACTACTATAAAATTAATATTCAGATTTTGGGTAAAAAACTGATGGAATTAAGAACTAATTTTAGAATTAATTTTGGATATCTACAAAAATCCTGACAATCTCTCCATTTCCTAAATTATTATTAAGTATAGTATCATATACATGACCTTCCCTCATGTTATTAGAAATATACCTAAGCTTTATCATACACTGACAGTTACGTATGGGTCCACTTCCCAGAAATTAAATTATTTTCCTAATCTCAGATAAAATTTTGTGTTTCTTCTAAACCCAAGTTATTATCTTTTCAAGTCTGAGTGTCTCCAGAACTCTTTCTGAATAAGAATTTTCTAGCAATGTCATATGTTCATATTATTCTCTTTCTTGATTCTCTTTTGAGTGCCATAAGATTTTTGTGCACTGTGTGTCCATGAACGTGTGAGTGATGCGTGTCTGAATTTAGCTCCCATAGATATATATTTTTGGAAACATGTAAAGAAAGTTCTCTTCTTGCCATGATGGAATGATTGACACCAGACTTTCTTTCCCTTTGTCAACTAGGGAACTGAACAGCACATTAAATAAGGGTTTTCAGACAATGGATAGCAGGTATAACACAACTGTGATGCTTGAGTTTAGGAGAAAGTTCTACAACATCACTGGCTTTCAGCCTGGAGGTATTGCTAGTCTGTAGCACAGGGAGAGGAAACCCAAATATAGAGAAGGGAAATGACTAGCACTGTGATCTCACTGAGTTTGGAAAACAGAAATTAAAGTTGAGGGAGCTTAGTTTTATGGCTAGAATTTACAGCTCATAGTACCAAGAAAAGGAAGAAAACAGAGAATGAGGTCCAGAAATCTAATGGAATAACCTTGAGTTTTTGTTTAATACTAAACTGAATTAAGAGGAGTAATTTCCACAAGGCATATAAAAAGATCCTTAACAATATAAGTTATCAGGAAAATACAAATTAAAACCACAGTGCACACCAAACAGATTGAAGCAGAGGCCCAAGTAGAAAGTAAGCGTTTTGAAATATATAGAGCATTTATTCAAAGTAATTTTATGTCTTTTGAATCCAATGCCAACAAAATAGAGTTTGTGTTTTGTATGTCTTTGTAGAGTTTTCCTACTTGGTTATGGTAATTATTGTTATTTTAATTCATAAATGTTTCTGAGAGATGGGAATTTTTGTTAATGGTTCTTTATCACAGATATTTAGAGAAGCATTGCTCTAAGGAATTGAAAAGCCACGTGTTTGGCCCATAGCAGTAGACCAGCAAGATGACCTTTTAAAAATAACCAGAAAGGGAAAGAAATGCAGGCTGTGGATGTGGCTTGATCTTTAGTGTTTCACTCCCCCATGGACTGATTGCCCATAAGGACAGAAACCACAGATAATTGCTTTGACTATCATGTTTCCCTCCATATGTTATTACTCTGTGTGCAGACAATGAAAGGTGAAAAGATTACAGAAAATGTGTATGTCTAATTCCCTGTGAGAAGTTTAGAAACAGAAAACATGGCTGACCTTTGCATTTGATGCAAATGTAGAGACCAAATTTCATGCTGACACTCCAGATGGCCAAACCTTTCCAAAGCCTAATAAACAGTGTGGCTTTTTTCCACCTTATAAACTGCTAAGTTAGTACATCAGTTGTTTAGCTTGATCACATCATCTTCATGTGATGTGATAATCAGACCTTTGGTAACTGAAGAAAGAACAACATAAACCAAAATAATGCATTATTGTGAAGTCTGGGCTTTTTAGCTAAAGACAATCTGCAGAATTGTTTTCTTCCAATGTAAAGTTAAAATAAGTCCATTTGTTGGGCTATAATTTCCTTCACTACATATTTTTTAGTTAAGGGGGCGGCATCAACTTTACACACACACAAATGTACTCACACAAATTGCAGTGTGCTCTGCTAGCATGCACTAGACTTAAACGTAATGAAGTATTCTGATAAATGTTGCCTATATACCTTCTATTGTAGACTAAATTCATGGGAAACTAAGCAGAAATAAAGAATTATTGTATCCCCAAGTGATTTTATAAATGATCAATAATTAGAAAAAATGAGGTCTAATAATTATTTAGAATAGTAGCTTCATATAAAGGATTTAGCCTTTTAAATGGTCCCTGTAACCTAAATCCTTAGCATAGAAGGGTGTCAAAGACACTGTATTGTTTCTGTGTCTAGTTTAAAGATCCATCAGACTTAGGACAATATGTTTGTGGAGGTATCTTGAAAACTTTCCAACTATCATGGAAAACTTAAATCTCAAACAACTTTTTTTTAACTTTGCTTTGCTGATAGAACCTATATGAATCCAGGAAAGAAATTCAATATATAATGCTTTGCTTTGGAAAACATTTGTGATTCTCCCCCAGCCCGCCCTTCCCACCAAAGAAGTTAATCTGTGACTCATTATAGCAGTAATAATTTTCTGACAAGACAATCATAGCAATTATCTTTAATATGTAGAGTTTTGGCTCTTTTTCTATGCCAGTCAGTTACTAATTTCCTTATAAAATAGCAAATAGGGAATCTGATATTTCTCCCAATTATTTGAAAATTTATATTCATAAAGTGGTAAAATTTTTATGTAAATTTAAACTTTCTGGAAAGAAGTAAACCAGTGTATATGGGTAAGGATTTAATATTTCTTCACTTATTAGTTCTCACTACTTTGCAGTGAGAGTTGTATTTGGTCATTTTAGTGTTGTAATAATTTTTTGAGTAAAATATCTAGTTATGAAGCACTAAAATTGATCATATTTATAGAACTACTTGTTTTTCTTCATAAAGACACTGAATAATACTGAAGTTATTGAATTATATCAGTAGCTCAAATACCTTTGTTTATAAACAATATTTCACTCTGTGGGAGATCCCAGTGTAATTATTAATCATCAGTCATCCATGCTTTCTCTGAGTCTGTGTCCTATTCTCTTCCATGGAGATAATCACAGTACTTGTTACACAAAATCACTGAGAGAATTAAATGAGCTTTAAAAAATGTCTGTAACATAATAAGTGCTGCATAAGTGTTTGCTGGTATTATTGCTATAATCATCCAAGCCATGAACAAAATACCTTCAATATCTTGCTGTTCACTCTTTATCATATTTTTTTGTTGTACTTTTCTTGTTTCAATGAACCTTGGTTTTATGTCCCCATTCTCTGAACTATGTGACTTCTTTTTTTTTAGCTTGTTTGTTTTACAGTTTAAAATATATCAGTTCTTTGAAAATGACAGTCATAAACTATATGTTAACATAAGTAGCACTATTTTTTGGAAAAGTAATTTTGTTTTCTAAAACCAAAAATTATTTTTTCCAGATTTATTGATGAATACTTGACAAATTTAATTGTATATATTTAAAGTATACATATGATGATTTTATATTCATATACATTGTGGCTTCTTTGAATCCTGGTTCCTGATTTAGTCTCAATTTAACTTGCTCTTCTGTTTTTATTCCTCTGATTTTACTTTTCTCAGAATTCTTGATTAAGAAACTCTTCATTTTTATATATAGGAACAATTTAAGGGTAGAATGCAAACTATGTGGGCCTGAATGAAAATTTCAATTATCCACCCATTTTCTAAACAAAACACAGAAATTGGAGGTATAGAAAGAAACATGCACACACACAAATGGTCATACTTCTAATTCAATTTAATGTTTAATTATTGAGTAGGTATTATGTACCAAACACATATGTTGGTAAAAATTGCACCTACTTAATGAAATGTCTGTAAAAATTAAATTAGGAAGTAAGTGTGAGGAGCACACACACAGCCTCTCCCATGATCAACATCCCCCAACAAAGTGGTAGATTAACTACATTGGTAAGCCTTTATTGACAACATCATCACCCCAATCCAAAACTACACGGGAGCTTATTCTTGCTATTGTATACTTTATGAGTTTAAAAAAATTATAAAAACATGCATCTACCATTATAACATCATACAGAATAGTTTCACTGCCCTGAAAGTTTTCTAGACTTCACTCATTTATCTCTTTCTCCCCCTAATCCCCAGCTACCACTAATAATGTTGCAGCTGCCATAGTTTTTGCCTTTCCCAGAATGTCATGCAGTTGAAATCATACAATATGTAATCTTTTCAGATTGGCTTCTTTCACTTAGTAATATACATTTAGGTTTCCTCCTTGTCTTTTCATTGCTTGAAAGCGAATTTCTTTTCAGATTTGAACAATATTGTAGCAATCGACAAGCTGATTCTGAAATTTGTATGAATAGACAAATAACCTAAAATAGCTAAATATTTTTTATGTATAAATTTGAAGTTTTTAGAAATTTGAAGTCAATCTTCAGTAAGTAATGTAGTATAACATGCATAGGGATAAGCAAATACATCAATGGAGCAGAATACAGTTCAGAAATAGCTTCACCCATATATTGATTTTCAAGAAAGGTGCAAAGACAATTTAGTGGAGAATGGATAATCTTTTAAATGAATGGTCTTATTGGAAATCCATATGCAAAACCAAAACATATCAAAACAATAAGAAAACAAACCTTGATTCATACCCTGAACTATAATCAATTATTAACTCCCAAATGGATCAAAGGCATAAATATAAATCTTAAAACTAAACAGCTATAAGAAAACTTAGTAGAAAATAATTCGGGACATTGAGTTAGGCAAAGCATTTTATGATAAAACATAATTATTAAAATAACAAATTGACAAAATGAATTTTATAGAGAAGAAAATGAATTATTTATTTGTTTTTTAAAACTTCACCTGAGTATATGGTTTTGTTTGATTTTTTTTTTTTTTTCAGAGAGAGAGAGGAAGAGAGAGAGAGAGAGAGACATCTATGTGAGAGAGAAACATCGATTGATTGCCTCCTGTACACATCCGAACCAGGGATGGACCCACAGCTTAGGTATGTGTCCCGACCAAACATCAAACCCACCACCTTTTTGTGTACTCCAATCAACTGAGCTAGCTGGCCAGGGCAAAGATGAATTATTTTTAAAATACACTGAAAGAGAATGACAAGACCAACCACTGACTAGGAAAAAACATTTGCAAATCATATATCTCATAAAGGACTGAAACCAGAAGACATGAAAGCTCTCAAAGCTTA
The DNA here is from genome assembly GCF_054644295.1 of Miniopterus natalensis. NCBI lineage: Eukaryota > Metazoa > Chordata > Mammalia > Chiroptera > Miniopteridae > Miniopterus > Miniopterus natalensis. The sequence goes on along the minus strand of NC_142081.1, from coordinate 183,149,637 downwards.
GTAATGAAGATAAACACACAAAAATGAACAAAGAATGTGAGTAGGTACATCACTAAAGATTTGCTGCTAGCAAATATGTATATGAAAGCTACCCTCAAATTCTTTAGGTAAATGCATATTAAATGACAATGATATAATACTATACAAATATATTAGAATGATTAAAATTAATAGGACGGACCCCACAAAGTTTAGGTATGATATAGAGGAAGTGAAACTGCCGGTGGGACTAGATGGTGCTACAACCACTTTGGAATATGGCTCAGCAATTTTGGAAAACAGTATTATAGACATGTACCTACCATATGATACAGCCATTTCACATCTAGTTATTTACCAAAGAGAAATAATAGCATTTGTTCGTATAAAGACTTGCACACAATTGTTCATAGCAGGAATATATGTAATAACCCGAACTGGAATAACCCAAATATCCTACCACAGTTTATTAAACAAACAAATTAATACTTATCCAATAGAATGAAATATTACTTAGCAATGAAAAAGAATAGACTTTTGATAAATTTAACAACATGAATAAATCTTAAAATATTTAGATTGAATCAAAAAAGTTTGAAATCTTGGAAAGCAGATCAGTACTTGCATTGAGATAGGTGAAAATGATACCATTGTAATTAACTGGTTATTAATAACAGGAAAGGAGCAAAGAGAAGGCCCGATGTTATAGGAGTGTTTCCTGGAAAAAGGAAAGATAGACACATGTTCAGTAAAGTTGGGGTGACTAGGGAAAGTGCTTGTGTCAGTAACACCTGGGAACAAAGGTCACTGGCCAGAATGGATGTGGCCACTGCAAGCCCAGGAGGATTTGTGATACTTAATTCCCTGAACAAATAAGTTCACGCACTTGGCCTTTCTTGGTTCCTCTTGCTACGTTGGGCTCACGGCTCATGAATGGCTTTCTGACACTCTCTCATGTGGCCCACAGCCATGTGGGCCTCCTACACGATGAACTCATGGACTGCAACTAGCCTGATGCTGGACTCGACTTGTTTCCAACATGGAAAGGAAACTCTGGGCACTGGCTTTGTTTCTAGCTTTATTGAAACCCCGGCTACACTTCTTCTATGATGGTCTAAGGGAAATGGGACTTTAGAAACACAGGGATTTAATCCCACTCAAATAAAAAGCATTCATTTTCCCATGCAAGTCTCAGAAAATTATTTTTCTCAGAATATTGTAAGAACTCCACCCCCAGCAGCACCCAGTGGGGAAGAGAACCCCCCCCACTTCATCCGATAGCAAAAGGGGAGCAGAAAGGGGCAGGAGGGAGAGGTTATTAAGGGACATAAAGAATTTTTGTGGGTAATAGACATGTTCATTTTCTTGTGTTAATGATTTCACAGGTACATATTTATGTCAAAACTTAAGCTATATGCTTTAAATATGTTCGCTTTATTCTATGATATTATGTCACAGACATCACATAACGAAATAACTACATTTTGGAGGTACTTTTCCACATCTTAATCACCAAGTTTCTGCATATATAATATCATTAACTTTTCTGCATTTTCTGCTCTCCTTATCTGGCCTTTAACATATTCACTAATAATGTATCTCTTTTGTTTAATTTTAAATCTTATTAGATTTTTAAGGGAGGAAAAGCAAACATTTCAGCTTAGATTTAGTTAATTTGAGGACTGTCTATAGCATGCCTCACGGCTGAGATGCATAGTAAATGCACAGTAGGGCATGAGTGAATCCGTACCCAGATATTCTGTAAGAACCCGTTCTGGTATGCACTTCCCTGGTAACTGGGCCAATAGCTTTAGAAATAGTTTTCATTTTTACTTACTCTAAATTCATTTGTAATTGTATTATATTGTTGCTAGCTCCTCATAGTTGAAAAAGATTGTCGAATAAATTAATTCCCAGTTTTATAAACAGAAGGGCTCATTTTTAACTGGACAGGAAACACTCTTGAATAATGCCTTTGATGCTTATACCCTCAAAGGAAAATTCTGCCCAGTGAAGTCAAGTACAGGCATTTCCTTCTGTGAGAGAAAGAAAAGTGCAGATTCCATTGAGATTCCTTGTTTGCTCACCTGGCTTGGACTGTTTCGGTCAATTTCCCTGTAAAAATGAAATTGTCTCCTAATGGGAACCAGCAATGGAAGTTCATTAGTCAGTACTGCACACAGGGAAGGCCTGGCACCCTATCTTCTGGAACTGCTTAGTGAAGCCATGAACAGAGATATATGTATTTTTTCTTCTATTCTAAACAGAACTATTCATTTTCTTTCTATGCTGTAAATCTCATGATTACTCATGGCTCTATATGGTCCCCGGATCTATTATTTTAGTGCACACTCCTTTTATCTTGTTTTTGATGATCTCTTTATGCAAGCCCAGCACTCAGCATGGTGTCTGAAATAAATGTGGTGCTTAATAAATATTGAATAATTTTTAAATGGACAATACTGGAAGGAGTTTAATAAAAGAGCTACTTTTCTCTACTGGTAGTAGACAATAATTTCTGAAGGGTGATGTGACAATATGTATTCAGTGATTCAAATATTTTACTTTTATCTACTAATTTAACTTTTGCGACCATAAAGACACTTTGGGCGTGCATTATTTTTGATATCTATACCTATACATACCTATCTCTCTCTCTCTCTCTTCGTGTACATACTGTATATGTATATATTTCGGGGGGGTGGGATAAAAGTTGCATTCTCTTTTGCTTTTTGTTGCTGTCTCATCTTTAAATGAGATTAATTCCATCTGGACTACTGTTTGCCTCAAAAGCATCTCTGCTCTGGTTATCTGGACGCTGCCCTAATCTTCTCCTTGACACCTGAGCGGGAGGACTGGCTGTACACGCTTTAGTTTTATGAGTCAGCAGTTCTCTCCCTGAGGAGAGTGAAGAAAGGAGCTGAGGGCTTGGTCCAGTAGTCAAGAGTCAGGAAACTTTGTTTGAATACATTTTCTCTATGTTTTATTAAAATATTTTACCGGAGCCCAGGGTGATCACAAGGACTACCCTAACCTTAGATTTTTGCTTATACTCTAGCCTTGGGTGTTCCCATGTAATTCACTGGGGCCCTACGACTGCAGGACATTTTCCCTTGGTTGCTCAGCACAATCATTGCCATGTCATTTCTGGTTATAAATGTAAAGTTACTTTCCTTAAAGCATTTTGTCGTCTTAGTCGAAATCTGAGTATTAAAAAAGTTTAACTGCATGACCAAACTGTTTCAAATCCAATCCAGCCAGCATGATTGAGCCAACTGAAGTGATATCAGCCCTTCCTATAACTTATTTTGGACTCTAAATCTTGGCCATAGGTGAGGTGATATTAGTGGGGTTCTTTCAAAATATATACCTGTGACTTAAACCACCACCAAAGAGTTCTCCACAGCAAAAGAATTGTGAGCCAACTCCCTATGACTTGTTCTAGTTATTTTTCATTTGGTCCATGGTATATGGTATTTAGCTGATTGTTCTACAAGTATGTCCCTTACCCTAGTTCCAGTAAAGATGTACTACACTACTGTATATTGTAAATTCCTTGGAAGAAGGAACCAATTTGGTCTATCTCAAGTGTCCTCAAATCTAAGCAACCATGATTCCCATATGGTGAAATCATCAACAAATATATTTGAAGCAGCTTTACTTCTTGGTTAGAAGCAATTCTAAGGGAAAAAGTAAACACATAAAAAAACTTCAACTGTTGGGAAATGGACATGCATTCCAGAAAGATTTTTACTAATATCATTCAACTTTATTTAAGGTAGTTTAGAAACATCATCTAATTTACTATCAATCAACCCCAAATTCAAAAGCATGTATCTTAGTGGAAATTGTATTCTTTAATTATACATATAATCTGACAAAACAAACACTGTACCCAGGTTAAAGGGGCAAGAAAAACTTTCCTGAGGGCTATTGCAATAGGAGAGAGAGGCCAGAATTCAGTCTCAATTGAACCCTGCTGAAGCAAAAGGTGAGAGGCCTTTTCCATTACCCGCATGAGCTAGTGGAAAGGTACTGGAACATTAGAAGGTAGGTTGATCAATGGGATGTATGAAGCATATTGAGTTATTGCTGAGTTTGTAAAGGCTTTTCTCTCTTATTTGGCCATCTGTGTTTTGCTAACTGGCACCCGTCAAAGTTTGGCTCCTACCCTCCCACAGAGGCTGGGAGATAGGGGTCCTATCTTTCTTGATGGACGGCTTTCCGGTCCTTGAGAAAGACATTTCTGGCTTGTACAACTGGCAAGAGACTTTTAAAAAGATTTAGGTATATTACAAAGAGCCAGAGAAAGAATTTACAATGACAAGCTCTCTAAAATAAATGCTCCAAGTAAGGAAGGTCAGGGCCCAGAGTCAAGAAGATGCCTATCTACAGTTTCAGTCACACTTGGTCAAAACCTAGGTAAATAAAAATACTTTTAACTTTTCCTGATTCATTCTTATTTAGCTCATTCTCATTCTTAATAAATACCATTTCTTAAAGTACAGTAGTGCCCCCTTATTTGAGGGGAATATATTCCAAAACTCCTTCTGAATACCTAAAATTATAGATAAAACTGAACCTATATGCACTATTTTTTTTTTCTTATATATACATATCTAGGATAAAGTTTAATCTATAAAGTAGACACAGTAAGAGATTAACAACAATAATTAATGATAAAGTAGAATAATTATAACAATATACTGTAATAAAAGTTATGTGAATGGCTTTGGGGCCATTTTTAAGAAAATAAGGGTTCCTTAAAAACAAGAACTGTGACACCATGACAGTCAATCTGATATCCCAGACAGCTACTAAGTGACTAATGAGTGGGTATTGTCTACAGTGTGAATATGCTGGACAAAGTGATAGTTAATATCCCGGGGGGATGGAACAGAATGGTGGAAGATTTTATCCTGCTACTCAGAACAGCATGCAATTGAAAACATATGAATTGTTTATATTCAGAATTTTTCATTTAATATTTTCAGACCTCAGGTAACCAAAACCTTGGAATGTGAAACCACGCACAAGAAGGAAACTAATATAAGCACATTTTTTGTTTTTAAAGTGTGTTAAGAGATGTTAACTGAATGGGCTAAGATTAAAATGCAGGCCTGTAATTCGAAGTTTCAGGGCTATTTTTCTGTATTAATTCCTCAGTTATGGGAGAAGCAGCATGAGTGACAGTGACATGGGTGAAAATTAAACTTGTGCCCAAATCACTCCTGAAATTCTAGCTTTGCTGGTTGAGGGAATTTCTCTGAGATTCAAGTTTCTTATTTGAAAAACGAAGGTCACATTTACCTTACAGAACTTTTAGAAAATAATTTGAGATAATTTTGGTAAGGGGTCTAAATGATTAGAGTATGTTCATAGTATGAACTCAGTAAATATGTGTATTATCCTTACTCTATTTATGGGGAAAATGAAAGTGCTTGGTCCATAAATGATTAAAACGTGCAAAAACTCGCTGAAAGAGATTTAATAGAGGACAGGATGTCTGTAGCTTCCACCTTGGATCTGATGCGTTGTTCTATCTTGACAGAGCTACTGGGTACATTGCATTTACCTAAATTCTCTGGCCTTGTTCTCCAGATCCATGAGAAATGGGTATGTTCCAGAACACACAGTTTAAGTATCGACAGGGATACCTTGCAAAGAAAGATAAAATTTTGGTATAAGTTAAGGGAATATAGCTAAGGCAGAAAAATAAGCTAAATTATATGGGTCATATAGGTTATGTGAGTTTTTTAAAAAAATTTTTGTTGATATCTGTATATTTTGTGGAAAAATCTGTCAGTAGAAATTATATAAGGATTTTTTTGGGGGGGGCTGGATACATAGTGGATCCATATAAAATCTTGCATTTGAGGACTGCTATAGAGTAAATTATCTCCCCTCAAAATTCATGTTTTGAATCCCTAATCCCCAGATGATGGTGTTTGAGAGATAATTAGATTTAGATGAGGTCATGAGGGAGGAGCCCTCCAGTAGAGCCCTTGTAAGAGGACGTGCTCTCTGACCTGTGAGCACTCAGCTGGAAGGTGGACATCTCCAGGCCAGGGAGAGAGCCCTCGCTAGGACATGGATCTTGGCACCCTGATCCTGTTTAAGCTCTTACGTCTTTGGTACTTTGTTGTGGCAGCCCAAGCTGACTAAGCCAGAGCTTATCCCAACTACTAGAAATGTAGACAAAAATGCAGTCTTCAAACAGCTTTCCAAAGATACTTCTGAAAGATAAATGACTTTGGGAAAACAAGCTCCAGATGATCCTCTAAATAACTGTGCAAAAACTGGTTGTTTTCATAAACCACCATTTTCCAGTGATGGGGTTCAGAAAACGCCACTCTAAAATATGGTGACTTTTCATATTGGATATTTTAAGCTGAAGGAATTTGAAAAAAATGGAAGAAGCAGGAGAGCCACTGTGCTGTTTTCCCCAGTTTACTTCATTTACTGATTCTCTTTAACCTCTTATATTTCTATACACTGTCCACTCTTCATCAAATTTAGCATAAAAATTCTCAGGTTTAACTGTTTCTTCAGGTCTTTATTTCCTTAAGAAGTCTCCTGTGTTACATACAACTTATATTAAGTAAACTTACATGTTTTTCTCCTGTTAATCTGTCAATTTCAACATAGCCAGGGACCCTAAGAGGGTCAAGAAACACTTTGCTCTCCCCTACACCAATCACTTAGGAGGACATGAGTCTCTGAAAAGTAGTTTTACTCCAAGACAACGTCAATCATTTTCTTGTTTTTCTAAATCCAAGCATTAGAAATACCGTTTCTTGCCCGGGTTGTGGGCTCCATCCCCGGTCAGGGGTGTGCAGGAGGCAGCTGATCAATGACTCTCTCATCGTTGACGTTTCTATCTCTCTCTCTCCCTTCCTCTCTCTGAAATCAATAAGATATATTTAAAAAAAAAAAAAAAAAAGCCCTTTCTGGCAGTTTTCTATGCTTGAATCTCCTCTTGACACTAAATCTATCTTTAAACACACCAGTTAATTCCTCAGACTTTCTTTAATGAGTCTTTATTTCTTTAGCTTGGGGGTTCCTTGGCTGATTATAATACAGGTGTGTTTAGAAAAGGTAACATGAGTCAATAGTTGGTTATTATTGAATTTATTTACTTCTTTCTTTAATAAACTTTTCTAAGCGACTTACTTCTCTTGCCCCAGTACTGCTGTAAGAGTTGGGGACACAGACTCAAACAAAGCAGACACAAAGGGGAACTTTTTTGAAGTTTATAATGTTTCAGTAACTATCAAGCCAAGAGAAAGTACAGGCAGACAGCTAATAGACCTAGAAGATCCAGAAACTGAGAGAAGCAGACACCTGGAGGGTACAGATCACTAAATGTTCAGCAGAAACGTCACCTACTTGAGAGCTTTCAGAGTTGGTGTTGCTTGGTGCACGTGTCTCAGTGCTGCACCATGACTTCTCTTCTTTCCTAGGGCTTTGCTTTTCTTCTCTGGAAATTGAGGGGTTAGGAACCCATCACATGTAAAATTTATAGAATATGCAAGCATAAGTAAAATAGTGGCTCTCAGCGCAACATTAAAGGCTGTGTGATGGAGTCACATTCTGAAAGGGAGACCCATGCTCCTTTAAACGGGAAGGCATTCTCTGTATAATTTGTCCTTCATGACTTTGCGTTGGAAGACCACTTTATCCCTAGTGTGATGGAGAAGAAAATATCCCTTTCCCCCTCTGAGTTCTCACTGGCCTAAGAACTAATTTGACACGGGTAAGAATAACAGGGTAAAATAACCAAATTTAATTATATATGTACGTAAGCATATGAGACCCAGGAAAACACAAGCATGCGGTTGGGGCTTATGTGCCATCTTGACCTAAGGAGAAAGTTCATAGTGCTTCAGACTTCCAAGGGGAGGAAGGCAGCATGGAGAGGGAAAAGCAGATGCCTGGCAAACCAATGTTTGCTGGACCGTCTTTAACAATGAGACCCAGACGACTTTGATCAAAGGGCCTTTCTAGGTCCCTCCCTGTCGATCACACCTAGTTCATGTTCAACTCTAGTTATCTATGATGACAGCTCCCATTCGGGAACAGGTCCTCTATCTAAACTTTTAGGCAGTTAGGAGGCAAGTCAAAAGATTTTTTCTGAGTCTTTTGTTTCTTAAAAATAATCACCTTAAAATAATCAATATCCCAAAGAAGTGTGTTTTGGGGTAACAGATTCTGTCTACACTAGCTCATAATGTCTATTCAAAGATCTACTGACCAGAGGAAAGGAGGCAATTAAGGACAGCAGGACCCAATCCACTCACCTTGCACTTGTGCCTATTTATGGAAAAGTTGCATTTTTTAGTTTAGCTTTCCAGAGGCTTCTGAAAGCCTTTTGGTTGTGCAGGTAAGCATCTTTCAGCAAAACATACCTTCCCCTGAGATGCTTGCAAATATCACATCTGTTGTAGAAGACAGAGCCTTGTGCTCTAATTAGAGAGGAAAATTACTTGAAATGGATCTGTGGATCCTTAAGAGTAACTGATGCAAATGGCTGGAGGAAAACAGCTCTTTCTGATTTGAAATTATTCTTTTTACACAATTGGTATGCCTATAATACGTAAATCAAATTATGTGTTTTCTCCTCCATGACTGTAAATTAAGAGTGAGAAAATGGCGAGACATTAGAATTGTACTTTTCCATAGCGAAAGTATAAATGTTCATCTGAATCGCCTGAGTTTGCAAAATGTGGCTGGAAATACTGTTAAAATATACATTTTCAAGACAATGTTCTTTGCTTCCAGCCTCAAAAACAAAACAAAACAATACAATACACCTGCAAATACAACAGCAATAGCTTTTCATTGCAGTTTTGGAATCGTCCCTGCCCTGCAGGACATGGGAGATATGCAAAGGTCTGCAAAACTGACCAAAAGAAAAACACAACAAACTATTTTAAAATAAAACTCAACAAACTTTGGTTAAACTTTTTGCAAAGGTCGCATCAGGATTAGTTTGAATTTCAGGTCAAGAGGCAGCTTGCTTCCTATTTGATCTGCAGCAACTGAAGCATACCTAATAGAGGCACTATTTTAAACGCAAAGGTTAAACACTGTTGCATTTTGACAAAGGTTAAATGCCTATTTACCAAAGTTAATGACTTAATAGCATTTTGAATACCATTCTTTATATAAAGGTTAATCTCATATTTTTGACTTCATGTTTCCTTTCTTAAAAGGAAATACTCATTAGGACCCAAACAATTATCTAATTGTTAATTTGTTTTGATCTTATTTATAGTTCTTCAACCAGAGTATTATCCACTTTGATTGCAAGTGAATGATAAAGCATTCAAGAGGAAAAATGCTTAAAGAGCGAAATCAGGTTATTAGAGAGTTATTGCTTTCAAAGAATCCAAAAGGCAGGGAATAAAGATTTTAGTAAGAAAACTAGGGCAGAAATGTAACCTACGGTGGGAACATATACTTGTTAAGGTTGTGCACGAGACCTGTCAACCAATTTCTATTAGTTGTAAAAACAAATAATTTCTTAGGTTCAATAGAAAAATCACTATTGTGCAGAAACTTTTTCTTGAACATGACTTTTTCTCCTTTCTTTCCTTTTGAATCAAGCTGACCTCCTCCAGCACCCTGACTTACCTGCCTCTTTCTCCCTCGCACATCCCCTCTCTTAATCACCAAGTCCTCAGGACAGTGAGGTCTTGGTAGGCATGAAACCATCTTAGAGACAAAACATGTGGTGTAGTGACCACAAAAGAAGATATCATCTAGGCCTGTTATGTTTCAGTTCCAGATCCAGAAAATCTGTGACACCAGATGAGGCGATGCCATCCATGGGTGACTTCGGGAAAGGATCAGTGATCAAGGATCCCTACCCTAGAGCTGACCAATCAGCAGAGACCATGACCCCAACCCCTTAGTCATCGAGATCAGTGATTTCCCCTCTATAACCCAGGTCATAAAAGCCACTGGGAGCCAGGTCTTTGAGCATTAGCTCACCTGTGGCTCCAGGCATGGGCCATTTCCTTAACTAATAAACCCTTACTTTCTTTGCTGCAAGCTCCTGTGCATGTCTTATCATGACTTAAATGGACCCCTTTAACTCATCAGATCAGAAAATGTGAACAAAAAAAATGTACTACACAAGAGAAAGGCATATGGTCAATTTGGCATTTACTTTTGATGCCATTTTTAGTTACTATAATTGCAATAATGGACTGCATGTAGTGCATTAATTAGAAAAAGTTTCTGGAGTATACCATCCAATTTTTTTTACATATCTCTAAATGACTAGAAGCATCTCACCTTAATTACTCTTCAGAAATTAAGCTGACAATCCAAGCGTGAAAATTGATGCTGAGTTTTGAAGATGTATACATTTGGGAAAAATACTTATATTTGCTATAAACTTACTGCTTTACAGGTAACATAGCAAACTATGTGCAACTTTTCAAATCCGGTTGCAAATACTGTTAAGAGGGGCATGACTGTGGCAAGGTTCATGCATATGACATGTAATTTATTTCAAGGTTATGATATAAAGGACAAAATGAAGGAAGGGCAGTATTGGGAAAACAGTTGTGAGAATTGCCCTTCTTTTAAGGAGGGAGCTCAGTCGGGCAGAGGGATGCCATCTGATCTGTCAGAAGGTGGAGGTCAGCGAAGAGCAAAAGCCAAACTTTACTTTGGAAAGAGGTGAGCAAATGGCTCAATGTAAGCGGAGGCGTCCAGTGAACAAGGGGGGTGAGCTAAGCGCATTTGCAGTTCACAAAGAATCCGAGGGTAAATCTAGGACTTCTTAGGCTAAATAAATGGATAAAATCTAGTGGTACAATATCCTGACAGATCGATGCATCATTTTGTATTTTACCAGTTTTGCTGCTGTCCTGAAAAAAGTGCTCCGTGTTTCCTTCTCAGTGATCATTCTTTCTCTTTTATTTTAGTATATCGACATTTATTTTTTCTTTCCAACTTCAGTGTTTCTCCGGAGGTGTTAAGTTGTAATCATATAAACCTGGTGTCTCCTGTCCATTAGGCGTGTATTTCGGTAAAATTCTTTTTTGGTGACAATGACTTAAGACGAAATAGAATATGTAAAAAGGCAAGAGTTTACTAGGAGCCACTTGCAATATTATTTTCCTTTTGTGATTGTCAAATATTATAGTGTTGTTATTGTAATTTTGCTTTAAGTAAATTCAAATTTATCTTGATAAATCATCTCATAGTGATTCTGAATTGATGGAAAAGATACAGAAATTGTTGGCCCAAGCATGTTATGGTCAGTTTTCTGACTACAACTCATGGGCATACTAGCTGTGAAAATCTAATTACCAAAGGTTTGATTCAAGTAATATAGAAAGGTTTCTTCAGTTTAAGGGGATTATTCATACAACATTAAAGATGAAGAAATCATCTGGTTTAAATGGGGAGAAACAGCTTAAAATTAACTTATTAACCTTGTTAGACTTACCATGGTTAAGGAAAAAAGTGCACTTATGCATTTCAATCCATTTCATATTCTAAAGTGGTGCTTTGCTTCAGCAAAGTCAACAAAAATGGGCCTGAGCATCCCAGTGCTAGCGTATTATCTCCCAGTGCTCCAGCTGAAAGGGTCGATCTGGCAAGGAAAAAGGGAACACATTCTGGAATAAATAGCAACGATTCAGAACCATGCCAGTAGGTTAACATAAATAGGTATTTTAATAACAATGTATCAAGTTAGGCACTAGACAAATTCCTTTTATATCTATTTCCATATAAATGACATGTAGGAGTTCCAATATAAAGTTCAGATTTAGAAATAAAAGATATATGTCAAGCGAGTGATAGTCAAATGATTTGTAATTGATAGATTTAAATTGTGTACTTTAGGTAAAAATGAATATTTTTACCCTTTAATATAGGAGAAGTGTTCTCTAACTTCTTGGGGGTTGCAATGGAGCAAAGTCAGGTTCTGTTGGCTGGAACTCTGGTGGCTAACAAGGCAGAGCCACGTGCCCTTCACTGGATGCCCAGGAAGGGCTAAGAGTTGCCAAGTTTGTCTGAACAAATTCAAAAAAACACCTGCTTAGATCTCTACTGTGTTGCACTCCACTTTTGCCTCCCCTCCTCTGTGACATTCCATGTTAGAAATCATCTTAGTCTTTCTAGCCTAACCAATAATAGTCGTCTCATTTCTCAACACTCAGTCTTGCACTAATAAATGAGCAATGAGCTTGCAATCAAGGGCTTTGGCTTCAGTTTCTGGTTCTCCATCTCATGGGCTGTGTGATCTCAGAAGCTCTGTAAATGTGAACAATAATGCAGAGTGAGTTGTTTTAAATATAATAATATTAATGTGATGATTTACTTGAAACAACATCAAAAATAATAGCTGGTGCACAGTAGATTCTGAAGATCAGTTAATTCTATTATTATTAATATTATTATTTATTATCACTTTTCGTTTTTTAGAGAGAGAGGAAGGGAAAAGGAGAGAGAGACTGAAACATTGATGAGAGAGAAACATTGTCTACTGGCTGCCTCCTGCACGGCCCCTACTTGGGATGGAGACTGAAACCCCGGCATGTGCTCTGACCGTAATCGAATCAGTGACCTTTTGGTGCAGGGGTAGACACTCAACCACTGAGCCGTACCAGTTGGGTTTAATTATAAAAATAACCTCTTTTTGCAGTCACTTATATGTATTTGATAAAGAATTATTCTAAGGTAGAAAATAATCTTAATAATACTTTTCAATGGCTAAAATTTCAGGTAAGGTTCCTGAACAGTGGGGGGGAAAAATTAGGGAACAAACTATCATCGTTCTCAAGTCGTATCAAGAAGTATCTCTCTCTTTTTTTTAATTTTTAAAAAAATATATTTTATTGATTTCATAGAGAGGAAGGGAGAGAGAGAGAAACATCAATGATGAAAGAGTCATTGATCAGCTGCCTCCTGCACGCCCCCTGCTGGGGATCGAGCCTGCAACCTGGGCATGTGCCCTGACTGGGAATCGAACCCAGATCTCCTGGATCATAGGTCCATGCTCAATCGCTGAGCTATGCTGGCCGGGTAAGAAGTATCTCTCCTAAGTGCACCTACTGTAATACTTAGCAGCTTACAAACTAATATTAATATTATTATTTTTACTTTTATTATTTTAAAGCAATAAATATGTCAATAAATCACTTATCAGGAATGTTTACCTAAAATACTGGCTAAAATTCATATTACATAGTACTACAATTTTAAGTAATATGTTTATTTTCACTGTTAGCTTTTTGGGTATTTAATAATATTTTGGAATTTATTATTTCATTAAAATGCATTAGCAAACGTAAGTATAGTATTTGAAAGGAAAATCAAAACTGGAAATTGAGGTATAAAAATTATTTGTACATGTAGGAAGGTTTCCACTCACACAATAAATATTTATGGAGCTCACAATTTCTGGTATCAACAAGGAAATATTTTTTGAACAACTGTAATAAATTCACATGGCATTTATCTCAGAAAAAAATGTTTAGTCTGTACTTAGCTATGATAATATTTGGTTAAAGAATAATGATTTTATTTGAATTATTTAAAAGCTAATTACAACCATGTAATAATGATTTATCAAAGCTACAGATTCCATTTCAGCAAATTCAAGAGCTCAACTGGATCAGTTTTTGGAACCACATAAAATTCCCTCATGCATTATAATTTATTATCCAAAATTGTCGAGAATTATTTGGACTAAAGTCCTCAAAGTCATTGACATTCAGTTGAAGAAGGAAAGTCATTCACGGAGTAATCATGAAATTTATAGTTCACAACCAAAATAAACTTCTCATTTTCTTGCTAATTATTTTATGTTGATATAGGAAATGCTCCCTGAGTAGGTGACATTTACATTAAGACCTAAAAGATGATAATTAGACAGAAGAGCAAGTATGCGTTTGAAGTAGAAAGGGAGCTGGGTGCAGAGGAGCAGAAAGGAAGCCACTGAAATGAAGAATATCGGGATAGGGACAGGGCCGGGGCTTCGGAAACTGGCCAACACATTAATCACACAGATGAAGATGAAGATTTTAAGTTTTAGTCCAAATCCAGTGGGAATCCAATTTTCTTATAGCGTAGTGACAAAGTTGCAAGCAATTAGTGGCTAAGAGGAAAGAGAAAATATCCAGATATCCTAAAAGTTTCAGGGTTTCCTGTCACTAGAAAGCTAGACAACAACATACTATTGAAATTAAATTCATTAGAATAAAATTTGAAAAGCAATAACTATAGAGTTTTTGCATAGAAAGATTACTTTTAGATACAGATATTCATAATGTTACAGAATGGGAAGCAATCACATAATATAATGTAATTCAACTGTTGTGAATAAACCGAGGCATGAAGGAGTTAAATTAAATTATGTAAATTAAATTATATAAACTTGTATCAGAATTTAATTAGTTTGAAGGAGTTGTTTAAATCCTTGGTGTTATGGAGGGGAGATTTTTGTGATCACTAAAGAATCTGTGTCTTCCCTCTATGAGTTTACACTAGAGTTCAATTCAGCTTTTTCCTTCTCTTATCCTATTGATTGTTACAATTCAATGATATTTGTAATAATTATTCAGTTAAGCATTGTGAAAAGAAAAAAGATGTAGTCTCTTAAAGGAATCAATTATGCCTTGAGGTATTAAATGTGGAGAGATAAGGGAGGTATACAGTTAGAATGGTTTCTGATAAATATTTGAATTTGGGAGACAAATGATTTGACACAAAAGAGTAACTAGAGACAAGACAGGAAAGGTAATTAGGGATGTAAAAAGCAGAACAACAGAGTCTGAAGAATCAAGGGATGCAATAATTTTTAGGGTAGGGATCATCAAGGAATTGGTCTCAGGCGATTTTAATGGAAAAACCAGAAATTATGTCAGCATAAAAATCTGTTTTACTGCAAAATCAAAAACTAAAACAAAAACAAAACCTAACTGAATCTACTTATGACTGCTCTTGTGGAAAATGGCCTAACTATTTTTTCAGGATAGATTGTATGTAACGATACTCTTTATCTGTGCTTGTCTGCCAATGCTTTCTAACACATTCCTCCTTAGATTAAATTTATCAATGGAAATAAATAGACTGATAACATCACCATTCTTCTAAGCGTATTTTCTAGTAATTCAATGCTTCGTTTATTTTCACTTGTAAATGGGTCAGGTTATTTACTCATTTATTCTACACTGTATTAGGTAAGTCTACTAAATTCAGGTACTCTAAGTTCAGTGCAGACCTGAACTCTGTCCTCATAAAGCTTATATGCTAGTGAAGGAAATAAGACATAAATAAACTTACCAAGTAACTAGAGTTTACTTTGTAGTGATGGCTGTAAAGCAGGAGTATGGAGTGCTACAGAGTGGTTAGTAGTGCACAGCTAGTCCGTTTGGGGGGGAGGCTGGTATATGGAATGAAAAGCGCTTAGGTTTTTAATGATTCTCCAACCAGATTTAATTAAACAGGCTGGCAAATCTTCTTAATAGCAGATAAAATGTTTGAAATTGTATATTGAATCTGCAGTGTTATGGAAAATTTTGTAAACAAAGTTGGTTATCAAAGCAGGTGTAGATACACATTATATAATGATGTGACTCTGAATGACACAAGAAAGATATCCAATTTCCAACTCTCTGCATCAATTGTTTATTCTTTATAATATGATATATAATATAGAATATTGCATTTTTTATTATATAATAAGACAAAATTTAACATAAAAATGAAAAGATTGCTTTGACACATTTATTTGCATGATTTATATTTTCTTTAAATTGCAGATTGCAATTTTGCCTTTGATTTAATAATTATAGGATGTATTTGCATATTTTCCTCCTAGCTAATTCTGCAATCTGAAGCAAGCTCCTGCATGGTAGAATCAATGTCTTGCCACATTCATAACAATATATAAAGAAATATAGATATAGACATAGTCATAGGCCTGGACATATTTATAGATATGTTCTGTATATATATATGTATGTATGTATATCTCTCTGTATGTGTAGTTATATATACATGCACATAAATACATATATTTCTTATGCTTGATTTATTAGGCCTGTCACTGTGTCAGAGAACAGTAGATTAGTGATGTGACTAATTTTACTAAGTCATGTCAGCAGTTATTAGATACCCTGATCTCTTAAATACTCAAATTGATCTGGTCATTTATTTCCAGTTATTTGCAAAAGCATGTAAGCATTGAAATTAAAACTATATTTCAATACATTTTACTCCAATCTCCCTTTTGAGTCAGTGGGAATAAATTCCAACTTTAAATTAATTAGCTACATGGGTCATTGCTTTTGCTGTTTAATCTCCATGGGCCTCATATTAAAATTTGAAAAGTGAGATGGAATTCTATAAACGATTCAGATTCCCTTCCAGTAGTAAAATTCTACAATTCTTTTCCTGTTCTTAAGAATCCTCCTCGATTCTCCACAAGTGTTTCAACACTGGTCCGAGGGAGGTCCTGCTTGGACTGAATCGATGCTTGTTCCGGAACGAGGCGATCTTTAGACAAAGCATCTCTCAGAGATGTATTCAGTTAACTTGATCCCTGAGTTCAGTTAAACACATTCAACATGTGTTCTGTGTTCTTACTCTCCTTTGAAAGGAAGCTGGCAGGCAAAAACGTATTTATTTCTTATCAGCTTAGCTTAAAAGGTAGGAAGCAAAACCCTCTATCCTTAATAAGCATTTGATGTACAAATGAATGTGACAGGCTTACAATAAGGGGGAAAGAGTGCCTCTGAGAAACGAAAACTCATTTCTTGCTGGAATATAGGTTGCAGTCAGCTGCAGTAAAACTAAATTAAATAAAATGCAAGCTAACAAAATGATAAATTCCACAGATATCAGAGTGTTGTATAATTAAATTTTTAATTTTATTAGCATTTCTTTGGGAAAAATTGAAAATAACACAGTCTTTTTTATGGGATGTATTGACTCTAAGGGAAACTGGTAAATTTCAGACATCTTTTTTAATTGAAGAAAAGCTGAGTAATAGAAACAAAATGCACTGTTGCATGAATTGAAGGCCATTTTAAGTGGAATGAGTGTGTCCTTGTTTATATGAATTAGAAAGAAATAAATCATATGCGTTGGAAGTTCAGTAAAATGCTTCAATGCTAATATTTTCAATTTCATGCCTGCAAATTATATAAGCAAGTACTTATTTCAGTTCTTCTGAAATATAACTTTGACCTGATTTCCTGTGTTTGGTCTCTCCTTAGATCAGTCATTCAGACTGGGAGTAATTTGCCCCCCAGGGAACATTTGGTTCTGTCTGCAGATATTTTTGTTTGTGACAACTGGGCCGGGGACAGGCAAAGGGTGTTGGTACTGGCATCTATTGGGTAGAAGCCCAGAAAGCTGCCAAACAATGCTTAGGGCAGCTTTCCCCACAATAAAGAATTTTCCAGCCCAAAATCTCAGTAGTGCTGAGGCTGAGAAACCTTGACTTAGATTAATTAAATATTACCCTACCATCCATTTTACTTAAAGTATGGATTTTGTAAGCTACATTTATTAAATTTTATAATATAATATAAAGAAAACAGGAAAAAAGAGAAACAATTGTTTTTGAATTAAGATAGAAACTTATGTAAATTTTTAAAAGACCACATCAATGATAGGACTCCAATTGTATAACTATTACTTTCAAATTGCATTGAATCTTTTTTGGTTTATGATAACTCTGACTATAGTCTATCTTTATCACTATCACTTAAATAGAATCAACACAAGAGAATCCATATGCTAAACTACACTCATCCAAATCCAGAATTAGATAGAACATACTTCTAAAATGAAGAAATATTACCAAATAGCATAATTAAAATATAAATAAGACCTACTCTATAAAGAAGAGTAAGATATATTTTTACTTTATTTTAAAGAATAGTAAAGTATTATATCTTTGTAACAGATTAATTACAAAGTATGGGTTGCCTGATACTACAAGACTGTAAATGTCGAGATAGATATTTTAAGAATAATTTAGTAATCAAATGTATACACACATTATTATAAAAGTAATAGATGTTTACTAGAAAATTGAAAATACAAAAAAAGCACAAAGTTGAAAGTAAAATTTTTCTATATTTGTGATAGTATTTTGTAACATGGTTCTCTCCCCTCTTCATTTCCAAAAACATTGCATTGTACCATGCCACACGGTTTTGCCTTAATATAAGTAGGTCATTCCTTTATTCACTAGTATATTCATTCATTTGGCAAATATGTGAATTTTTATTATACACGAGAAATTCACTGGAGGTGAATAAGGGAGCAAAAGAGATAAATTTCCCACCCTTATATCCTGAACCTACGTTGTACTGCGGAGGGCAGATATATCTATATGTGTCAAGAAGTGATAAATGTTATGAATAAAATGAAGATAGGTTATATGGACAAAAAATTATAGTCAAGGGCGAATGGTTACTTTTATAGGATGGGCAGAGAAAGAATCTTTGAGGAAGTAACATTTGATCAAAGGCCTGAATGAAAGAATCATTTTCAAGTGAGAGCAATGTAATCTCCAATGCAAATACATCAGATTCAAAGGCCCTGAAATGGGATCATAGGCAGTGTTATCAAGGAAAGGTAAGCAGACCAGAGTGACTGGAGCAAAGTAAGGTCATCTGGGGCTTGAGCAGATGAGGGAGTGAAGGCTGATGTCAGGGGACTGGACTTGAAGTGGGATGGAAAGCGACTGGAAAGGATGGCAGAATGCAATTATGTTTTAAAAAGACCTTTGTGCTTCTTATGTCCAAAGAACAAAGGAAAGAGATGAGAGTAACTAGGAAACCTGTTAAGAAGTTATTGCAGTAGTCCAACCGATGAGAGAGAAGAAAGAGAGAGAGACATCAGTTTGTTTGCCCATTGGGATGATGTTCTAACCAGCTGAGCCACCCAGCCAGGGCCTTGATGCTATATATAAAATATAAACACACACACACACATATATGTGTATATGTTATATTGACCCTTGTATTATATGTTGTAAGTATTTCTCTAGGTTTTTATTTATGCTTACATTTTTTTATTTATCTTTTGCTATAAAATTTTATTACTTTTTGTTTGTAAATTCAATTGAATTTACTGGAAATAGATCCTCACTTTGATTTTTTATTGCACCAAAGAGCTCCATTCAAAAAACAAATACCTTTAAGACATTTTCTCAATGTGATTCTGCATTTTTCTTTTTGATCACTAATTTCTTGATGATTTCTTTTTAATTCTTAAGATTTCATTAATTTATCTACAACTCCATAAATACTTATTGATAATCAAATAAATACCAGGCACTGTGCTAGGGGTAAGGGAAGATACCTTGTGTAAAAATAGAAATGATATTATTCTTTCTGAATTTATGTTCTAATAAGGAGAAACAGTAATCATACACTGACTAAAATACATGGAAAATCTCAATAATCACATACTACTAAGAAGAGGAATCAAGCTCCATGCACAGATATAAAGGATAGATTAGGCATTTCAAGAGGGGTCAGAAAAGTTATTTCCATGGAAGTCATAAGCAAGCTAAAATCTGCAGCATGTATAGAAATTAACTAGGTGCCCAGCCGGGAGTGGCTCAGCGGGTGAGCGTCGACCTAGGATCCAGGCGATCAGGGTTCGATTTCCAGTCAGGGCACATGCCCGGGTTGCGGGCTGCAGCCGATCAATGACTCTCTCATCCCTGATGTTTCTATCTCTCTCTATCTCTCTCCCTTCCTCTCTCTGAAATCAATAAAGATATATTTAAAAAAAAAAATAAATTAACTAGGTATAGAATTTTAGAGAAACATTTCAACAGGGAGAAATACTTATTCAAATACTTAACATCAAAAAGGAACACTTAGCATTCAAGGAACTAAAGGTATTCCAGTTATTTAAGAGGTAAAGTAGAAATTTAAAATTATTTTTTTCAAATAATAAATATATTTTTTAGATCTACTGACTAAATGATTTATCCACTCCCCACCTTACCTATATACAATTATTTTTATATTTAGATCTGGGTCTCAGGATATTTGTCTTATTGAAACTGAGCTTTTAGTGTGTCCTTTCACGAATATCTGATACCTTTTATCACTTGGCTCTTAATATATTACTAAGATGCATTTCAAATTAAATGCTGTTTTTGAATTATGCAAATAAGCAAGCAATTTCTAATCACTTAAAACTTGTTTCCACTGTTAATAATTGTTTATTCCTTGGTGCCAGATGATTGAATCATTTGACTACTTCATGTTTGATAATGTGTCTTACACTATAATGAAACTGGAAACCAGCAATGTGAAAGAAATACATGCTATTTTCTGAACAGCTATCTCAACTGAAGCTTTGCTTTTATATGTACTTAAATCATAATTAGAGTAAAAGTAAAAATGCCAATTGCATTTTGAATGCTTGTTCACTATGATCCACCATATTAAAAGTATTGCATGTGTATCACTTAATCTTTACAAATCCAACAGGACATAGACATGATTTACTGCATTTTATTAATAAGGAGATTAAGGCTCAGCGATTAATCCACAGTCACACACAACTAATAAGAGCTGTACTTAAGATTCTAGTCCAGGACCACTTTTATTTCAAAAGTCACATGTTTAACACCAATGCGAATAGGTATTCTCTGTTTCCAATGACTATATTACAGTTGGGGTTCAATTAGATTTGGAAAATTAAGTGAAATCTCTAAATTTCCTCAAATTTTCTAGTGTATTGTTACAGGCACACCTTGGATATATTGCAAGTTTGTTTCTAGACCACCACAATATTGTGAATGTTGCAATAAAGTCACACAGAATTTTCAGTTTTCCAATGCGTATAAATGTTCATACCATCCTATAATCTATCAAGTGTGCAATAGCATTGTCTAAAAAAAAATTGTACATACCTTAATTTAAAAATATTCCTTACACAAAAAGCTAATAACCGTTTGATCAAAGATCACTGATGATACCTTACCTTATAATAGCCATGAAAAAGTTTGAAACATTGCACCAATTACCAAAATGTGACAGACACAAAGTGAGCAAATGCTATTGGAAAATGGTGCCTATAGACTTGTTCAACACAGGCTTGTCACAAACCTTCTATTTGTAAAAAATACATTATCTGTGAAGCAAATAAAATGAGGTATACCTGTTCACTTTAGACTTCTAAACCATATCATTTATGTCAGAAAGGAAATCTGTTAGCATGAATATTAGTAGCATGCCAGCACATACACATTTCAATATGCTTGGATAGACCCAGCTCTAAATTGATGAACTGGGCCTGGAATGAAGAAACATTTTTTATCCAGAATTATATCTGAGCAAAATGATTGTCTCAGATACTTGACTCATATTTGTGTACTTGTGAACAAGGTTTACTCCTTTAGTCATAGATTTTTATACTAGAGCTCCAACTAAAAAATATAGGAATTTAAGATTATATATCTCAAGAAGGACCATGTATATATACACCTGTGTATATTGTCTCCCTTTGAGGCTTAGAGCAATTTTAGACTAAATTACACCTTTTAAACTTCAAAAGCTGGGTATAGTAATAAACATTTATTTCTTCAAGTGGATACTACTCAAATAATGAATACATATGTGGAATCACTGGATTTCAATACCTCATACGAAAACGGTTGTGCGAGAGAATGCTGTGTAGTTTAAGATCCCTCAGGGGTGAATAATTTTAAATCAATGGCTTCAGATATTATGCTCCTGAAATCCAGCCCCTCACAGGAGTTTCCCTGCAACACTAGTAAACATTACGCCATCTGCATAATTGCTCTGTGTAGCTCTCATTCCTTTAGCTTAAAAGGCAACTGGGAAAAGGACAGTATTAGAAGCAGATTACTCTGAAGAAAACTGACTAAATTTATCAGTAACATACATATCAGATAAAAATTAGACTGTGGACTTTCACCCCCTCATGCACAGTGGGCTTTATTCCCTGCGCATCGCATCTGTGGACGTCCCGGGGTAGCTCCCCTTCACAGGGTCATCCCGGTCCTCTGGCTCCTTCTGTGTCGTGGCTCCACTCTTCATTTGGGCTCCTACAGCCTGTATCTGGGCGGAGGAAGTGTAATGAACCCCGAGGTGTGCTGCTTTCTTGGGACTGAAGGACTCACTTCTCTAGATGGACAGGAATGTTGGCTATTGAGTGTTGCAAGCTCAGGGTCCCACAGGGATTGCCCTTGGCTAAAGAAGTGTCTTGCCCATAGTTGCTTTTTCCCTCCGAGGCTGTCCACTGGTCATTGCAGAGATCCAAGAACTCACCACATTTCTCAACAGCCTCTCTCCCTGAAAGGCTGTTCCAGCCTTAGAGCTCCCCACGGTGGTGGCTGATGTGTCCCTGGGGCGCGGAGAGAAATGTTCTTCCATCCCGCTTCCTTCGCTTCCCTGCAAGCACTGTTCCTCAGCTCTCTCCAGAATAAACCGCCTCTGTGCGCGCACGTCCATCTCCTGGGGAACCAAATTAAAGAAGAAGAAAAAAAAAACTACGTGGGAGATGTGACCCTGTTTCTTCTGTTTCCGGGCCCTGGCCTGGAAGCCACGCATATGGCTCTCATTCACTTTGCAGCAGCTAGAACTAGTCTCAGGGCTGCTGTAGATGCAAGACGGCTGAGAAACATGCTGCTTCCCTGGGGTAGCTCTGCAAAGGAGAAAGGGGACCGAAATGATTGCAACAGCGATTTCAATAGTAGCTTTTAGATGCCAGGAGACTTAGAATGAGCTTGGATTTGAATTGTTAAGGTGCTTCAAGGACAAAAATTAGATTTCCTTTTTATTTATGCTTCCATTCAATTCAAGTGTGGCCATAACAGACTCATATTTCATTTCTAGGGATAGGATTATTTTTTATAAACAAATTAAAAATAAATATATTATCTTGTCAGAGATAGTTTGATCATACACAACTTCTTTCATTCATCTCACAAATATTTTAAAACAGAGACTATGAAGAGCACAACTAAGAAGGCTCTGCTGAGGGCCTCCATTTAGAAGGTGAACCGCGTCTTTTATTCATAGTCATTCGCCCAGCGTAGCAGAGGGGGAAAAATCCAAGTTTTAACAATTGCATGTGTACAAATCCTGATACTTGGTATGCATTTCGTATATAGTTGAAGAATGCATGTATGTATGAATGAATAGAAGTATAAACACATTCAGGACTGAGCAGGCACATTCACAAATGCAACAATTTGACTGTGTGACTAGAGCAACATTTATGTCATTCAGTGGATAGTATTACACTGAAGGGCAAATTTAGAAAGACAGGAAATGGCAGCAAATATAGCCAGAAGAAATTTTTAGAAAGAACAATTGATTATGCATCAGGAACTACAGTGATTAACCAGATTTTGTGGAAAGGAAATGACAAAACAGGGAGAGAAAAGGGAATTTAGCAATGATTTGCATTCTTATAACTACCAATGGCATATTGACAATAGACTAGTTTACATATTAAAAGCCTGTCAGTCACCCTTTTTATGTACCAGGATGAATCAAGCAGGCAGAGCCTCTGACCTCAAGGAGCTTATATTTTACTGAGGGAATAATATGATACAGAAATATATTTTAGATAAGACTATGAAATAAGGCAATGGAGAGAGAGAGACATTGATGGTTTATTTCAGTCAGAAAAAGCTAAGAATCATATGATGTCACTCACATGTGGGAAATAAAACTGAAACTCATGGACACAAACAGCAATGTGGTGCTTGCCAGAGGGAAGGGGGTGGGGGGTGGGGGACGAAGGGGACCTAATACATGGTGACAGAAGATGATTTGACTCTGGGTGGTGGGTACACACAGTGCAGTATACAGATCTTGTAGCTTAGAAATCCACACCTGAAACCTATATGATCCTATTAACCAATGTCACCCCAATACATTTAATTTTAAAAAATCATTAAAAATAAAAAATAAATAAATAAGGTAATCAGTGAAGGCACCTATGAAGAGGTGACATTTGACCAGAGAAGTGACAGAAAAAAGGGAAGGAGAATTCTGGGTATGTGGGGAAAGAGAGAACAATAAGTGCTAAGGCCCGGAGTAAAGGGCATGCTGGGCATAGTCAAGGGTGGGAGAGTCATGGATAGAGCCCTGCGACGGCTGGATTTGCTGTGTCTCCTGTCACAGTTCCTGGGCTTCGATAAAATAGTAATAGCAAAGGCAAATGCAAGTACATTCTCTGACTTGTACTATTAAACAACACTTCAGTACAGTATTAAAAGGGCCTTATATTTGAGTTTTGGATGCTTTTTATTAACAACCATATATCACATGTAGCTGTACTATATAAAATATGACTTATGTTTTTTGAAATACCATAAAATATTTAATGTCTCCTCCTTTAACTACTTAGTTTGCAAAAATTATTTTAACCCCCACCTTTGTTTCTGCTACTGTCAATTCCGTTGATATAATAAGTAAACATTTTTTTGAATCTTGAAAATTTTGCAAATATGTACATGTACAAAAGAAACTGTTAGACATGTTGATAAAAATTGAACAGACTGACTTCAAATATGGACTTTAAGGACAGGTAACTTACAGATATCTTAAGAGGATAGAAAAACCTTAATCTGAAATATTTAAACGCTGAACCGTGATGGTAAATTTAGCTTAAGAGGAATTGAATGCATTTTCAAGCCACATATCAGTAGTTAACAGATATAACAAAATGTAGAAATTTGTGCCAAGGAAAGAAAAATCAAACACTGATGCTATGAAAAATAAGAAATAAGTGTCTTGAACAGAGACAAAGAACAACACATGAATCTATTCTTGTTAAGTATTTGATGGAGGATGCCAGAAAGCAATTTCCAATCCCTTAAAAGGATCCACCAAACAAGCAAAGTATTTTAACAGCCATCACCCAAAATTTATGCAAACATCTGCTTCATTGGCCATTTTAAAAAATATTCAAAATGTCCAATTTTATTTCATGTAGTCATCTATATGAAAACCTCAGGAAAAACACCATAAGTAAGTAAAAATTTACATCATTAAATTTATAGGAACAAATTAAAAAAAAATAATGGTAGGTTAACAATGTGAAAAAGAAAACCAAGTATTATACTCAAGAATATTTGTGTATTGTATCTGTATTTCTGATTTGGAAGAGATAATCCAAAAGGCTATCATTTGAATTATAAATCTCATATAAAAATCTTTAACTGGATTGAAAAATTTTTTTCATCTAATCAGACAGAAGCACTCAAAGCATGCACTCTGGGAAACAGAAAGGAAACACATTCCCATTGACTTGTGAAGCGTTCCACGTGGCAGCTTCTGCGTGAAGAGCTGAGAAACTAGCCCACTGCACGCGAGGAGCGAGGGGAACCCTCTGGAAGCCGCATCTGAATATCATGCACGGCGTGTTCACTGGGTTAATTTAAGTGGCTTGGGAGTGGATGGATGATAGGGACGTGCGAACACTAAATCTTTCCCCCCGGAGCCATCCATTGGTAGTGCCACTTTGCTAGACACATAAATCAAACAGCGTCATGTGGCATGCATTCCCAATGAGGCGGCGAGGGGGAAAGTGGCTTCTGTTCTCTGGAAGCTTAGTAACTTTGAGCGAAATAGAGATTTCCAAAAGAACATGAAAATGACTCAATTATAAAAATGCATAAAGCAAAACAGCTTCAAATCAAATGGTCCTGGGATGCTAGGAAGGCCTTTATTGTTTGCTGTTTCTTTTCTGATCTTTCTCCGCTGCTCATTCCTGTTTCTTTTTGCTCAACTTCCTGAAGATATTTGAACACTTTTTAAGATTTCATCCTAATTGTTTATAGTGTTTTTTTCAGTATATTGTTTTGGGCAATTTTCTTAGTAGTTGTCCTAAGTATTAAGCTACACATAAGTAAATTATGGCTGTCAGCTTGCCATTGCTTATTGACATTTGCTAACATTCTCTTGGTCAATAAAGGCACCAGGTCGAGCCCAGAGTCAAGGAATGAGGCAGAACATCCCACATGGAGTTTCGGAATGACAGGCAAAGGGAGAGCATGCAAGGAGAGGAGAAGAATTGAAAGCATGAAAACAGTAAATAGAACCGTTTAATGTATTGTATATTCTCACCCCTCTATTTTATTTGTCCACCTGTCCAATATATAATCAACCTCAGTTCTAGATGCTGTGAGTTCAGCAATGATTAAGACAAAATCCCAGCCCTTACTTACTAGGTAAGGAGAGGGTAAGTAAACAATTAATATACATATAAATACACATTTTAAGGAGTAATATGGGCAATAAACCAGTTACCAAAGGGTGGACTGAGTAAGTGGTCAGGGTAAGTTTTCTGGAAGAGTGGACTATGAAGAAAGGCTGAAGTGAAGGGGTAAATAGAGTAAGGTAATGGAAAGGATCGGGAAGGTGTCCTCCAGATGGATGGAAGGACATGTGCAAGGCACCTGCGGGGAGAACAACAATGTATTTCCAGCTTAGCAAGTCAGTCTGACTGTAATGCAACGAGTGCGGAGGGCAACGGGAGCGGCGGAGTTAAGGGCCCCTGAGGTCACATTGTTGGGGCTCTAGAGCCCTGGGTGGGGAGTATGGGTTTATTTGGAGGGTGTTTAGAAGTCGTGTTATCATTGAGAGTAGGACAGATTTACATTTTTATGAGATAACTCTAGGAATGAGTCATGTTCATCCTCCAGATGTAAAAAGATATATATTTATCTTTATTTTAGATTTGAAACTGAGACCCAAATATGTTAACATAATTTCTTTTCTATACAGGTCTCACAGTCTGTCATGAAATAATTAATACCAAGGGATAAGTTCTAAAATTAGTAATTAAAATACATTTAATGGCCTATAAAGAATGCTGTTATTCTAGTGGACAGAGGAGAGGTTAAGTTTTTATGATAATATATAAGGCGATGTATCTGGAAATTGAAAAACTACAACTCCTAAGTTGAGCATATGTTTAATCAAAATGCATTGAACATGAAGAGTTCATTGCGTGCTACCTCTCTGTGGACAAGACATAAAAGATTCTTTCATGCCCGGCCGGCGCAGCTCAGCGGTTGAGCATCTACCTATGACCCAGGGGATCGCAGTTTGATTCCCGGTCAGGGCACATGCCCGGGTTGTGGGCTCGATCCCCAGTCGGGGGCATGCAGGAGGCAGCCGATCAGTGACTCTCTCATCATTGATGTTTCTATCTCTCTCTCTACCTTCCTCCCTCTGAAATCAATAAAGACATATTAAAAAAAAAAAAAAATTATGACAGCAACAGCAGAGCAGTGAACCTAATGCAGTACCCGTCTAAGCACAGGCCAGTGTGTGAGTGCACAGGTCAAACGTCCATGAAACGAATCCTGGATGCTGAAAGGGCCAGCACCATGTCATCTTTAGGCTGGACTTGGAGGCTAAGACAGCTGAACCTCCCTCTCTCCCTCTCCATGCAGTCCAGGGTTTCTCTTCTGCACATGGCCTGTGTAATCTTTCTATGTGGTCTCTTGAGTAAATTCAAAGGACTTCTCATATGGCAGCTCAGGGCTTCCAAAGACAAGCATTCAAAGACAGAAGACAGGGGAGCTACTGAGTTTTAAAAAGCTAGTGTCAGAATGGTCATCGTTGCTGTGTTCGGTTGGTTAATGCAGTCACAGGCCAGCCTAGAGCCAGTTCAAGCTCATGCACACTTGAAACACGGTTCGTTAGAGGCCATACATAGGAGCACGGCTGTCATACTTTCCATTTACTAAATGACAAGTGTTATTCTTTTACTTCTTTCAGGTATATTTGCAAATGTTATCTGCTCTGAAAGATAGTCATGGTCATTCTAACTAAAACAGTCTTTCCTCCTTAATAGGTTATATCAATAATCAGGTAGATATTTTTCCCAAAGAATATTTTTTCTATAAGACTAAGCTTTGTCTTGTCTACTGCTGAATACCCAGTGCCCAAAAAAGTGCCCTACATAAAATAAGTAACTTACACTTGTTAAATGAACTAATCAGTGAATCTTTCATACCACAAAACATATGTATGTATGTGTATATATGTATTCTATCGTCTATCTATTATCTATCTATATCTATCTATATCTATCATCTATCTACCTCTCACCTATCTATCATCTATCATCTATCTATCTATCCATCCACCTATCATCTATCTAATCATCTCTCCCCATCTCCCACTTGGAAAATGTAGGTAAAATAATTTGGATTTCATTAGAGTAGTGGTGCTGGTCTGGGGGGCGGGAGTATATTCAGGAAAACTTTTCAGTTGAATGGCTGATTTTGCAAATCATATAGGTCTGTGCAGTGCCTCACACTCTGAGTAGCTATGTCAGTCATGCATCATAAAGATGCTTTGTGATTCTGATTATTACCATCCACATAAGTGGCCCTTTCTTGCTTTTACATAACAAACTCCCCCACTGTATACTGAAAGTCCAGATTCTCCGTGTATTTGTTTGTAGTGGTCACAAGATTGACTCTGACAGGACAAACAACAGTGTCAAAGGGAACAAGTACACTCAATGGCCGTGTATATACTTTTAATATTCTTCTTCTGCAGGCCAATACACTTGTTATTAATAAACAAGTTTATGTATAAAGACATGAGATAATCATGGTAGGAAAGAAGAGACCTCTCCCTATCTCCCAGGAAGAATGAATAAATAGAAACAGTGCAGAGAAAAGGCAAACAGCTCACACGAGCACAGGTTTATGCAGTTGGCATACCAACACCTCTCCTAAAGATATCCACCGCCGTGCCCGTGCTCCTGGATGCAGCATTACTCAGGGCTGTTAATTTCCTAAGAGTCAGCGCTTAATTGATGTGCTGCGTTGGGCCCTCTGCATTCATTCATTTGTTTAGTCTAACAATTAGAATAACTCTTTGACTAAACAAAGGAGATGCTGTTTTCAGCCAGCCTGTACCCAGCATCTAACATTGTCTTTGAGTGAACGTTGTTGAGAGTATCACCATCGGATTCTGAAATAGGTAGGTATTTAAAAAAATACTCGAGAAAATTATCTTTCTGAAGGATAATAACAAATAATACTATCTTGTTCACTACATTGTATTCCAAATAAAGTGACATACAGTCATATTTCCCATTTTCTTACAGTCCTCAAACCAAAGCAAAATCATTATGCTTTGAAACCTCTCGAAATCACCCAACACAGACCCGAACCTTGTAACAAGATTATACAAACACACCAACACACACATACACACACAGTGTACTAATGTACACATTTGTAAATGTCAGGGATCATTTATAGCAATTCATCATTTCACACTAAAGGTATTGTCCTTAATAATATTCCCTGAGTAGAAATTAATTTTAGTTATAATATTGATACCCATTATATGTCTACATAGATTTAAAATATATTTTAGATGTTTACATATATGTATATAATATGTAATTTTAATGTTAATTGTCTTCATTATAATATATTTTGAAAGCTACATGCTCTGTAATGAAAAACAATGAGGAAAGAAGAACAGGAATGAGTCCTATTAACCTTTATTGACCAAAGTGTAAGAAAGATGCGTTTCAAAATTATTTTAACATTTTTAAGAAATTAAATGCCAATAAAACTTTTCTGAGATATGTGAAGTTATTTTTTAAGGCAATAAAAAGAGAAGAGATAAAAGGAAAGTTTGATCAAATGTAAAAATTAATACTTATAGTCAGGAACCCCAACACAAGATTAATTCATTCAATAGCTTCATCATTCCTCTTCCCCCTCATTTTATAGCTTTGGTCTTTCACATAATGTTTCTGTAAGAACCTACCTTTTAACTCTTCCCCTTATATTCACTCTTTTAACATTCCCCTTTTTTGTTTGATTTAGCTAAAACTCATAAAAATAAGCACATAAAGATATATTCACGCAGCACACACTCTTCATCAATGAACCCGCATAACAAGCTTATTAAATACCTACAATCTTCAGAAAACAAACTTGATAATTGGTACCTAGTTCTTGATATGCTAAATTATTATATAGCATAGATATACCATAATAATATTTTATGATATATATGCTATATAAAATATATTATTATGGATCTGTGTTATATAGTAATGTAGCGTATTAAAATACTATTCATATACAGTGCTAACTGATCACACTAAATGAGTTGAAATGTTTAAACAACTGTCAAAAGCTATTATTAGAAATTTTTAAAAAGTATCTAGATACAAACCTCTTCTTCAAAATAAGAGCTATTTAATTAATTAAAGACAGACTGAACCTGTACACTGTGTTTAAATGTTTTGATTTTCAATAAAAGTGCATGCATGAGTCAGCTCATGGCAAATCCTGAGACTAAATGATTGAGGAGAGTTGGAGCCTTTCCTTTCTTGGTTCTTTCTGATATCCATATAAGAAAGTGATCATGAGAAATCCTTATGGAAATTCAGTTACCAATTCACAAGCTTTAATAAATGATCTTGCTATTTTTCTGAAATGAAGATTTGTTCTCATAGGATGAATGGGTTTGAGATATTATTGCTTTTATGGAAATTGCAGCCATTTCATCATGACACTTTGAGGCAATATTTCTTACCTATTCATGTTTATTTTTGGTTCTAAAGATCTTTCTAAGTTGTAAGTGATAGATAAGAATCCTTCCAAATTTAATCAACGAAAGTTCTCAATACTATTAAGAATATACCTTACTGCATAGTGTTGATGTATTGCCTAAGAAAAGAGAGTATATATACCCTGGTTTAGTTTAATATGCCTTTTCAAAAGAGCATTTGAATTGGCTAGAAACTGTTTTGACATAACTGGAAGACTATAAATGTTGCAAATGACAGCTTTTAATCAATGTGATAAATAGCAAAGGTCTGTAAATGCTATCAAATAATTTCTAAAAATGAAAACTAATTTTCCACTCCCACTGCTAGCATATTTGTCAACCACAGTTTGGTAGAACCAAAACATCTGCTCTTTGAAGCTGTGTAAACTCTCATAGTAAAATGATACATTATTTTGTTTTTAGCTATACATTCATCTCATTCCTAATTTAGTGTGTTTATGAAGCACTAAGATAAGTTCCTGATTGAAAATTTTGTGCAGTTAGATTAAAGACAGAACTTTTGCTGATTAAAATTTTAGCTTTGATATTACTGTCTTCTTTTCATGTTTCTTTCTTACTGTGCTCTAAAAGACCAAGTGTCATTTGTCCTTTCCTTTCCAATTTTTTTGAGGTTTAAAAAAGCTAGTACATGTGAAGAATATAAAAGGTTAAATTAGACTATAGTAAGTATTCAATAGCTCTTTGAATTGCATTAAGCATGAATATGTTTTAATTTTATAATTTAAAAATATATCATTTTTGATAACTCATGATTTAGCATACAGTTTGGTCAGTGATATATTTAAATACCGACGATGTGCCATGTGCCGTGTATACCCAAGAGGCTGCAGTGTACATACGTGGACCATGGGCGTAATGATGTGTAAAACACAATTGATATTTTAAATATTAATTTCTTGCTTGAATTCTAAGAAGGCGTCTTGGAGTAAATGGTTTGAGGACTGAGAGGAAGACCATTCCAAATAGGAAGAACATTCTAAAAAAGATACAAAGACAAGAATACAAACAATAATATAAAATCTGGTGTTGCTGAAGTATACAGTGTACAGTGGGATGTAATGGGGCATGGATACAAATATTATGTTGGGCCCATCCAGCAAGGTCATGCTTAGGGCCTTCGTAATTATTGTTTCTTTTTACTGCTGTGCTCTTCGCCCATCCCTCTTTCAGTTCCTGTAGCTCTCTGTTCATGTATCGCCATTTCAGGAAGAACTTCCCTGATCACTGCATATAACAGAAAATCTACCCCTCCCTCCTAATTTTTTCCTTTTAGTCTCACCCTGCTTTATTATTTTAAAGGTCCATAAAAACATCAAACACATTACCTTCTAACATGTTTATTTGTTTTATTGTCTCATCTAATGAACATTTCATTAAGGAAGCAACTTTGTTTTGTTTATTGCGGCATTCTCAATACCTAGAGCAGTGCCTGGCAAATAATAAGCACTCAATAAAAATTCATTAATCAAAATCTAAGTATGCAGCCCTGGCCAGTGTTTCTCAGTGGAGACAACATTGCCCTACATACCAAAGGGTCACAGGTTTGATTTCCGGTCAAAGGCGTGTACCTGGGTTGCAGGTTCAATCCTTGGCCCTGGTCTGGGTGCATGCAGGAGGCAACCAATTGGTGTGTCTCTCTCATGTTGCTGTTTCTGTCTCTTTCTCTCTTTCTCTCTCCATCCCTCCATCCTTCCACTCTCTCTAAAAAAAATGATAATAATAAATAATTTATTGGACATGAAAACTTTCTGCTTTCTTGTTGAAGATTTGTGCTCCCTCATATAGATTACAGGTTTTTTTAGTACAATGATCTTGTTCACTGTTGAATCCTGAGCATATAAATGAAACATAATAGGTGCTCAAAATGTATATGATGAAAGAATAAATCCATGACCATAGTTCTAATACTTTTGGTATAGATTCCTCTTCAGCCGAGTCTGGATTCATATGCCTACGCCTTCTACTCAGCCATCCTGTGTCTTCTTTATAGACCCCTCTCCTGAGAGTCCCATATAAATGTTGGCATTTATCAAGAGCATATTCTAGGCACCCTCCTCTTTGGTAAACTCTCCCTCAGTCTTTTTATTAGTGTTAATTCTATGGCAATTTGAGGATATATTTAAAAAGCATTTGTCATTTACAAGAACTCATGAATTTTGACTTAGATTTGGTTTATTATAAGGGTTTAACACATTTCATAAAGTTACTTAGTGGAAATATTTGTATTTATCATAAGCAAAAATCTATCAACTACTATTGTGACATGAGCAACATGGCTGAATAGGGCATCCTCATAGCATTCTACCTCAGCTCAACAAATCAGTCTCTAACCATGGGCAAGAGCACCTTTGTGAGCCCCATCACCGTACACCAAGGAACACAGCAGGAATATTGCCCACTCATGTGTCAGGTGACAGGATACAAACCTCAGCCCGCCTGTGCACCCTGTAGTGGCCTGTAAATCAGCTCTAGCCCTCTTATTTGTAGCCTGGGGCCCCTGGAGAACACTGTTTTGGAAAATCATTATCATGAGAGAGACTGTGAAAGTCCCAGTACACCACTGGAGCAAAAAGTAAGTGTTAGGATGCACTGGAGAGGTCAGAAGAATGATTTGGCTTAACCTGCATCACAACTGAGAAGAGCAAAAATAAACAAGTGTGGCTACCTCAAACTAAAAAGGTCTTCACAGCAAAGGAAACATGAACAAAATAAAAAAGGCAACCTACAGATGGAAGAAAATATATGCAAAACATATATCTGATAACAGGTTAATATCCGAAATATATGAGGAACTCATACAACTGAATAGCAAAAAAATTAAGCAACCTGATTTAAAAATTGTCAGAGGAATTAAATAGACACTTTTCTTCCAAAGGAGCATGAAAATAGAACAGGTACATGAAAAGATGCTCAACATTACCAGTCATTAGGAAGGTACATATCAAAATCACAATGAGATATCCCCTCTCACATGTTAGAAGGGCCATTATCAAAAAGAGAAGAGGTAAATATTGGCAAGGTCATGAAGAAAAGGGAACCCATGTGCACTGTTATGGGAACGTACATTTCTACAGTCACTATGGAAAGCAGTATGGAAGTTTTCCCCCAAATCAAACATAGAACTGTCATATTATATTATCCACCAATCCCACTTCTGTGTGTATGTGTGTATATATATATATATATATATATATATATATATATATCTCCAAAGGAAATGAAATCAGCATCCCAAAGAGATATCTGTATTCCTATTTTAATTGTGGCATTGCTCTTAATAACCAACTTATGTCATATCATTTGACAAATGAATGGGTAAAGAAAATATGCTGTATAGAGAGAATGGAATATTATTCAGTCATAAAAAAAAGAAAAAAATCCTGCTGTTTGCAACAACATGAATGAACCAGAGGGCATTATGTTAAGTAAAATAAGCCAGACAGAGATTGTCAAATTCTATACAGTATCACTTCTATGTGGGGGTCAAACTCATAGAAACAGAGAGTTGAATGCTGGTTGCCAGGAGTTGGAGGGGAAGGTAAGTGAGAGGGTGGTCAAATGAGTAAAATTTCCAGTAGAATGTGAGTAAGGGATCTAATGCTTAGCATGGTGATTATAGTTAACAGCACTGTATTATATGCTTGAAAGTTGCTGTAGAGGAAAGCTTAAATGCTCTCGTAACACAAATAATAATTACATGAGGTGATGAAGGTGTTGGTTAATCCTACTGTGATAATCAAATCATCACCTTGTACACGTTGAACTTGCACAATGTCATGTCAATTATATTTTAATAAAGTTGGAAAAGAGTTATAAACATGTCTTAGTTGACATGTACCTTTCTTTTAAACTTAGTAAACTCTACACTTTAAAGAAATAGTAATTATATCATTGATTATAATATATGTCTTACTGTAATGTGACTATATCACATATAATATCTATGCATTACAGTTTGATATTTTTATACCAATTATACCTATTCTAAGATGTGTTCTAATTAAAGAGAGGGACAATTTTAATGAAAATATCATGTACCCTTAATGTCACATTAAAGTATGTGAGTATTCTCTGCTCTTTCTAAGGGTCTGAATATAAAACACTTTTTTCTTTCCTGTCCCTGACACTCTCAACCCACTTTAGGTTTTCCTCTATTGAAAAACATTCTTCTTATATTGAGAAATAATTTATTCAGTTATTATATAAATCAATTCCTTGTTTCTCCACTACACCAATTTTGTCTATGTCTGTAATTTCAAAATAAAATTTTGTTTTAATGATAGCCATCATCATTGCCACTGCCATTTATCTAGAGCTTACTATGCCTGTGTTCCAGATGTTATTCTTAGGACCTTATAGATATGAACTCTTTTAGTCTTCAAAACAACCTTATGAGGTTATTATAGATAGGGAAACTGAGGAAAGAGAAATTATATAACTTTTTTAACATCACACAAGTAGAATCAGGTACAAACCTAAGTCATCTGCTCTTGACCATAGCAAACTACCTCTCCACGTGGCATGCTCTGTCCATATAATTTTGGCTTTTACTACAAAAACCCTCAGTGTTTATTACTGCATAATTTGCCTAATTCCTGAAATACAGACCAAAAATAAACTGTGAGATTGCAAAGCTGAAAATAGGGAGATGTGGCTGCTCCCCGGGATAAATGAGAAATGCTATTCTCAGGAGGTTAATTATTGCAAATTAAGAGCTTTTGGGAGTCTGGAAGCATCAGGAAAGAATTAGTAGGTTAGTACTGATAAAGTCTCTTGAGCTCTGATGGGGAAGCACTTTATGTTGGCACTAATGAAAAAATCAGAAGCAACCATGCTTCTGATGCTTAGAAATTTCAGTTTTCAGCATATTAAGAATTCAGTCAAAGAAGACTCAAAAGAACTTTAGCATTACAATAATTGAGTGAAAGGAAATTCTTGAATATGAACTATAACTTTAGGGAAATCATTGTCTTTTCTTTTTCTGTGAATCATATATTCACACCTAATGAGAGCATATATATTTTACTGTTTTAAAATTAAATTTTTATTACAAAAGAGTAATGCCCCTTATGAATAACTAAGGATTTGTTATATGTCTACACTTTCTACCAAAGTCAGTCGCTTTGAGATAGTGAAATAAAAGAGTATGTATGATTCCCAGGTGCAGAGAAGCCTTTGCTAATAAGGCTTCTAGCCTTTGCTGATAAGGCTTATTTCCCTGTAAGAATTCTCTCCCCAATATGAACAAGAGCAAAAGAAACACAACTTTCATCACACATTGCTCTATGGAATATTACCAGCACTAGAAGTTTATCTCCTTAATATGCATTTTTACTAACCATGGTTTAAATTTTTGTGGCCTTAAATGTAAAGTTTTACTCATTTTGGATAGCCACAAATTTAGACATAAATTATAATGAATAAATTGTTTCTAAATGGCAAGAAATAGAGAAACTATACCCTATTTATGGTGCTAATAATTTTTTAAACTTTTTTTTCCTTCCCAACTTAAAAATGTTTATTCTGACTATTCTTAAATTATAATGTAATGCATGCTTTTTTATAGAACAGGAGGAACATGTATAATAGTAACATGTAGAGAACATATCCACCGGAAAAACAGGTTTACTCATTTTTTGAAAATGGTGCATTTTCATCTAGAGGAAAGTCTCTCTTTTATAAGGTACATCAAATATTATATCTCTAAATTAAAAAATAACACTGTAAATATTTTATCTTCTGAGTAACTTTCTAATTATAAAATGGCAATAAGTATCATGTTAATTCAGTAAATTGGAAGATGTATCTATTACAAAAGGATAAACAATTAGTAAAATGAAATAATTTCTGTTCTCTTATCCAAAAATGTAGAAAATGAGGAGAAAATTAATTACCCATAATCTCACTATCTAAAACCATAGTATGAAACTAATACTACTTTTAGTTTTATGTTTCCTAGAACAAATGAACTACAATCATTTCTATGCCTGCGTCTGTCTGTGTACCCCTTTCTCTCATATTTTATGCAATTTAGAAATCACTCGAAATGAGCCCTCATTTAAAATATTTTTCTCTCAATGTTATATCATTTTTTGTTGTGTTTTATTATGAATTCAATTGAAAGTATAATCCATATACACAATTTGTCAGATTCTTGACATTCATGAATATTGCTAATCTTCCACCAAAACTCCCATTCTCTTTTTACCAATGAGGAAACTGAGGCTCAGGGGGAATATTGGGTGAATGAGTCACAAAACTGTATGATACTCCATTTCGTAGTGGTCCGTATGATCTAAAATTCTAACCTGTGCACATGAATGCTGCCTGCATATGATGTACCAGGTGACACATGAACACTACTTAATATTGGATATTTGGTTGCTTATAATTTATGTTAAAGTTATCATGAATTTTTGTAGACATTTTCTCTTTTCATTGTTTTCTTTATGATAAATATATAGAATTGCTACATAAAATGATAAACTTCTTTATGGTTCTTGGTTTATTGGTTCATGCTTTCCAGAAAATAGTGTCCACGTTACATGCAAGGGAGATTTTGTAGAGAGATGGGCAGCTAGTTGCACCTTGAAAAGTCCTTCGATGCTTTATTCTATAGTAATTAAACATTTAAATGACTAGTTCCAATGTTCGTTTCCCAGACTCTCCTGAAATTAGATGTGGCCATATGACAAAGTCTAACCAATGGGTTATAAGCACAAGTGATGTCTGGTACTTGGAAGCCAAACTTCTAAAAAGAAAGAAGCATACTTCTCTTTTTTTGCCAGTTTGCAAGTTGGAATGCTAAAGTAATGGTGAACCATCCTCAATCATTGGGCAAAGGCAAACTCTAGAGATGGAAAGATCTTGGGTGTCTAAGAGATTCAGTTTGTCATTAGATCCTAAACCAAATCACCACGCGCGAGTGTATGTGTGTTTGCATCGTTGGCAAAGATTGAAAGATCACCATGTCTCTAGCATAATTAAGAGTCGAGTGGGGTAACGTTTTACTTTAGGAAACAAACTTTAGCTTATCCTGTTACAGTCTTTCTTCTGATTGAGAGCCCCAACTCTACTAAACCAGATTGATGTTCTGATCTATCCTTAAAAGTTTTATTGTAACCTATTGTGTGACTGGCATGATCCAGGCCCTCCGCTGTTGTATACTCAAAAAAAAAAAAAAATTAACAAAAAAATAGTATAGCCACTAAAAAGTAATTTTAATTTAACATTTTACAGGTGTGTTTGCCAAATATTCTAAAGGGAATGATGCAAAATATTTACATTCTCTGGCTTTTTAAAAAACTTTATTTTTGTCATACATCTGTGTAGTGCTCACTCAAAATCCATCAAAAGTTTACCCCATAGCTTTGGCCTGAATTTCTTCTCAACTTCCAAGTTCATTTTCTTCTCCACTGTTGTTTCCCTTTACCCATCCTCCCAAGTATCTATCACAAAACACAAAAAACCTGTCTGACATGGGAGAAAGTAACAAAGAAACAGAGAAATAAACAACAGGGAAAGACAGAACAGAATGGTCTTTAATGGGAGGAGGAACTATATTAGTAAATGTTCTTACATACTAATTACATATATAAGTATCTATATGCAATTGAGTTTTAATGTTCAAAGAGACATTTATTATATTTTATCAATTCTATTTACAAAATGTTTATAAATTTGGCCTGGCTGGAGTGGCTCAGCGGTTCAGCATCCACCTATGATCCAGGAAATTGTGGTTCGATTCCTGGTCAGGGCACATGCCCGGGTTGCGGGCTCGATCCCCAGTAGGGGGCGTTCAGGAGGCAGCTGATCAATGACTCTCTCATCATAGATGTTTCTATCTCTTTCCCTCTCCCTTCCTCTCTCTGAAATCAATAAAGATATATTTTTTAAAAAGTTTACAAATTTGAAAATTATTCCTTAATTCCCTTTATTCCAACATATAACTTTTGTGAGTCAATCATTAATTTAAAGTAACATATAAAAAAATAAATCACTTTTTAACATATTTATTGAATAATATGCAAATAATTGAATAATTGTTAGCTTTGCTAGAGTGACCCCTGCATAGAAGCACAGTATTTTTTCCTTTGAATTTGTTTGGAAGACCCTGTGAATATTGGTCTGAGACCATGTCCTACACTGTATTTAAATGAATCCTCTCATAATCATAAACATACTCATTGTTTAGAAGGGTTTTTCTCTTTCCCAAAACCCTGAGACTTAAAGCCATAAGGATCTGGAAGGACCTTACCCTATGGACCATAAAATTGTATCTACATATAGATATTCTTTAAGACAGACTGTTACCCTGTTGGGAAGTATCCTTTCAAGCATTGTGAGTCATGCATTCAGCTATCACAGTTAAGAAAATCTCAGCTGAACTTATGCTTCCATGTGAAGCTGGAGCCACAAGACTTGATGTGGTTCCCACAAAGAACGTGAAAACTCAGATTTTCAAGAGTAACTGATATTGTTACTGAACTCAAATGAAAAGAGGTTTTCTAGAGGACTTTTTACATTCTCTTACATTGCCTTGCTCTTATAGTCACAATGAGGTTATTTCAATTACTTTAGAGTCACATTTTTCTAGAGAAACATCATTTGTTTTATTATGTTTTCTTTTTGACCTCCCAGTAGTGGCTGTCACAATCTCATTTCTGATCAGCTCTAAATTGTCCCACCAGCGTAAACCAGGCCTGGCCTTATACATCCAACAATCTTGATTAATGACAGAGTAAGAGAGAGACCATCTTCATTAGTCAATTTTGATAATAACAAAGTAACTGATAAGCATCCACTTACTCATGCCTCAAATCAGAAACAACAATGTTTTAACTGCACTGATTGGAAGGATGACGTAAAAATACTTATTAAAAAAACCCAGCCTGGCCGACATGGCTCAGCAGTTGAGTGTCGACCTAGGATCCAGGAGGTGGTGGTTCGATTCCCGGTCAGGGCTCATGCCTGAGTTGTGGGCTCGATCCCCTGTAGGGGGCGTGCAGGAGGCAGCCGATCACTGACTCTCTCATCATTGATGTCTCTCTCTCTCTCTCTCCCCCTTCCCTCCTCCCTCTGAAGTCAATAAAGATATATTTAAAAAATAAAAATTAAAATTAATAAAAGAAAAACAAAAGTCTGATATTATAAAAAGGAGACTGCAAAAGACAGGTCCAATTTTATTTCATTAACCACAGGATGCAGGTTCTCTCCAGTCCCAGTGTAGGTTGACAAATAAACTTAAATGCCTGTTATTCATGGAGATTTAGCTATTATAATAGTATAACTATTGATTTAGAACTGATGTAAAAAAATAAAAAACGCCATGGATTGGGTTTTTCCTAAAGAGTTAAAACAATTAGAGCCATATATATTAAAGACTAAAATTTCAATCTGTACTTTTCAATGTGTGCCTCACAATGAGATTTGTATACTAGATGAAGGCCAAGGATATCATTGAGTTGAATATCTGGGAAAAATAATTTGAAAAAATAGAATACTTTTTAAAGGGCCTAGAGTGTTATATAAATGGGATGATACTTTAATTCTCTAAAATTCAGAACAAATTTATTGGACTTTACAAGAAAAACTCTTAATTAAAAATTTGGATTATCAGGATTTAGAGTTAGGCTATTTCTTAGGCTAGATGGAGAAAGTCTTAATAAGGATTCCCTAACTAATATTTAGATAGTTAATCATTGAAAAACACGAGCAACAAAGATATCACAACCACTTGTAAAATTCATGTATGACTAAGAAAAATTGTTGTGCATTGGCACGATTGATCAAAGGTTATTCCCCCAAAGCAAATAGTGTACTGACTTAAAAAAAAAAAAAATTCTGTTACTCTATCATAATCCTGATAACTGCTCTGCTTTGTATTTTACTATGGACTTTCTGGATATTCAGATAACTGTAATTTGCCCAAGTAAAGATGGAAATAGCAATGGAGATAATTATAAAATTTTAATATTACTAGGTTTATGGTAACGTGGGAAGGAGATTGTAAAGGCAAATAAGAATTAAAAATAAGAGGCTTAACTCTCCCAACCACTATTCCCTTTTTCTTAGAGCATTTGCTTGAGACGACTTGCAATTGTAAGTTTTTCCTGTGTCTTTTGAAATGCATGTAAAGGACTTTAACGCTAATTAAATTTCTTGCCAGGTATAAGACCCAGACATGTCTTTCTCAGAGACCTGGGGACCATCTCCTCGAGAAAGAATCATCAAGGAAGTATGCACCCTTATTTCCTAGTTTCTGTGGGAAGGTAGGGGCCCTAAATTTAGCAGGTGTCTCTCTCCAAGTTGCAAAACTAGCTCTTGTTAAGCAATATGAGAAGTTTATTTTTCTTATGGATAATGCCAATTAGCTAACACAAATGAGTGTAGAATGAACTTAGTGTGACAAATGGTGGTGTTAAGTCCTCTTACTTGAGGACTAGTTATTGTTTATCTGGACAACATTTATGTAATGGGTAGTATGTGATTGGTCATATAAAAAGGTGCAATTTTCTTCTGTCTACAACCTCTCTAGTGGATTTCCTGTGATGCGCAGCACATTCTGGTTTAGTGCTCATTCAATAATAAAATGATTTCTTTCTCATCTTACTTTGTGAAGAGGCTACTAAGGTTGGAAGGAGATTTTTAATTATATTTCCTCAACACACCTAAATTGCCTTAAGATATCAAAGGTCACTATTCTGCTGTTCAGTCCATCACAGAAATCAGGGATTTAGATTTTCCCTTTGTCTTTCACTCAAAAATAATTGCACATCTGAAAATATACCCCAGAATGACTACCTTATGATCTTTGAATATAAGAATGCTTTTATTCAGGAAAATTATATTTTTCAAACCAAAAATGAAAAATTTTTTCTCTGTTAAAAAGGTTTTAAATCACTGAAATGTACTACCAGTAATGCTCTCTATTTCCAATAAATTAAATTATGGAGGAACATGGTTGATTATATACTTGGAAACAGATTTCATTTGAATTTTAAAAATACATATATTCCATTATAATATTGTTATTCTTAAAAGCTTGTAACCAAACATAATCTCTTATAGAAAATCCAATAATAAAAACTGAACAAAAGTAAGACACACTGATAAAAATAATAGTGGATAATGGACAACATTGTTAACAAATGCAATTGAAATGTAAAAAGGAGACATTCTCATCTTGTATGATGTATTAAAATATAGTTGATGTTTTAAATTAGATTTTTACTTCTTATTTATTAATCCCAATATTACTAAGTCTGTCCTTATAAATCCCATTTATCTCATGGATTTCCATAGCATGTTCTGAAAAAATACTGAAAAGAAAATCTATGCTAAAAACCATTCGATAGATTATATATTTGACTTAGATATTTGTATGAATAATATTTCCAATGTATTTCAATGTATTATAAGTTCTGAGGAAAATGTTCCATTTTTAAAAATAAATAGCTACTGGCCTCAGCATAATTTAATATAAGCTTGTGCCTCTTTCCTCCATTTTATTTTAATTCTTTTCTTGATGCTTCCTGATGACCTTTGGCAAGTAACTCAATTTTCTGTACATTTTCTGCTTTCATCTAGTGAACATTTTCTGCTTCTCTTGAGAGCAAACAAATATCATGCTAAATGTTTTCTTCATTCATTCATTCACTCAGTCATGTATTGACTTTTAAGCTAATATATGTTCAATGCTTATAAAATGCCGCATGTTGTCCTACATACTTTCTCATCTCCATTTGGGTATCTCATTGGCATTTCAAATTCAAACTGTCCAAGATTTATACCTAACTCCTCCTTCTCTAACAGTTTGTTTTTTAAAAAAAAGGTTGTCTTCATTTTATTGAATGATACTTCCAGAATCCTAGTTATACAAACTATAAGCCCGAAGTCATAATTCCCCTGCCTTTCTCTCATCACAGCCTGAGCTCTATGAATGATCTAGTACAGCCTATTTTAATAATTTAAATCTTTCTTTTCTGCACATCCACTCATAACCACATAGACCATTGTGATGCATTTTTTACTTGTTTCCCTAAATGCATTCTTCCCTCATTCAGTTTACTTTCCATACCGCAGACCATGTATCATGCCTACAATAGAAATGCACATGTCCCCCCAACACACTCTTAACATTTTAGCAGCTTTCCATTGATGTAAGATGAAGACTATCATCTTAGCAGGAATTAGAAGAAAATGCACGATTCGACCCTTGCTCATGTTATATTCTACATCATCTCCAGTACTGCGCCCAGCCCACTATCCACCCTTCATCCTCCCGGACATTTCTCACTGTCCATGTGACTGGTGCCCCTTCTCCCGGAGGACATTCTGCCACGCCTTTCTCTTCCTGGATGGACTTTTCCCTCTTTTTCTCACCTAACCAATAATCACAAACCCTTTGGAGTTCAATCCATTCACAATCTCACTGAGAAAGCTTTATTCGAATCTCTGGAACTTAAATCGTGCCCTGTGGTACACGCTCTCCTAGCAACTTCTGTTTTCTCAAGCATCATTAGTTGACATTTTAACAAAATAATTAGTTGTTGAAATCAGTTCTTTCATTTCTGAGTCTTTTTCTAGATTATAAACTCAACGAAGTGCTTCCTTGTCTTGTTCATAGCTATAAGTGCAGTCACAAGTTTAATGCCTTGTGCACAGTAGTCAGTAAATGTATTTGTATCAAATATATATTAATAATATTTAATTTATTCTCATTTTATATTTTCAGCCATAAACCTGTATAGTGTAATTCATTACTCTTCAAAATACATTGAGGAATATAAGCAGGAGAAACAATTAAAATGATAATATTTTCTCAATTTTAGGTTTTTGTTTCTTATAATTTTAAAATTTGCTAGCATCTCCCTTGCTTTTTCCCCCGTCTTTTTTTTAAAAAATATATATTTTTATTGATTTCAGAGAGAGGAAAGGAGAGGGATAGAGAGATAGAAACATCAATGATGAGTCATTGATCGGCTGCAGCCCGCAACCCGGGCATGTGCCCTGACCGGGAATCGAACCCTGATCGCCTGGATCCTAGGTCGATGCTCAACTGCTGAGCCACGCCCGGCTGGGCTCCCCCCTGTCTTAATGCCCATGTTTATGGTGCCCATCCTCAGGAATATAAAAGAGAATGTGATTATGAGAATGAAAATGACAGTCCTCACCTCTGTTTAAGCAATTAAATGGGTGATTTAATACCATCCAGTCATACAGGTGAATCTACATGTAGCAATTGGTTTACTTTATTTTTTGAATTGAAGATATATTTTACTAAGTAAACCATTTGAGAATTGTAATAAATCAATGAAGTAAAATATTGAAACAATGTTTTAATTCAAGTAGAATCTCCTACAGATAAAGGCTTTTCACTCC
The DNA here is from genome assembly GCF_054644295.1 of Miniopterus natalensis. Classification (NCBI taxonomy): domain Eukaryota; kingdom Metazoa; phylum Chordata; class Mammalia; order Chiroptera; family Miniopteridae; genus Miniopterus; species Miniopterus natalensis. The sequence goes on along the minus strand of NC_142081.1, from coordinate 183,105,661 downwards.
TACCTGGGAAAAATTGGGCCAATGTTGAAATAGGTTGTTCATTCAACACAGTTGCTTCAAGACTTTTAAAAACACAATGAATCCCAAGCATGTGTAATGTAATCATTCAGTAATTTTTTAAAAAATGCCAAATTACTGTTGGGCAAAATGTTTAAGCTCAAACTCTGCCAAGGCAATTTTGCTTTATGTAAGAAAAGATGTCCCCCTGTCCTGAAAGGGACAGCATTTTGAAGAATTCCTGGAATGGGTGATGAACTAATGCTGTTTCACTTTCCTGATCTTCTTTGTTTGGTACATCAAGAGTTGGATGGAAAGAGTCATAAGAGAGCTTTGATTCTCAACTGGGACCGTGTGTCTATGATGTGCTTTCTACTTCTATTCAAATTTTTGCATTTTGAAAGATCTTGGTGGTTCCTTCCTTGGTTCTACTACTTTAAAGATTTTCCAAGAATGAGAATGAACAGAGGGCTTAAAAATACTAGAAAGAAAAATATCAAATGCATGTTTGGGAAAGTGGAATGACTACTGATCCTAATAGAAAGCAAGGGCCTATTGAGGGCGGCTGCCAAGTTCATCAAAGTGGACGGAACTACAGGCATCTGATTTATTAGAGCTCTTTCTTCTCTGGCCTTAGTGAGGTTTCTGTCTCAGTTTATTTTTCACTTACTTGTTTTTTGTTTTGTTTTTTAATGGCTGTTCTATCTTCATTCACCTTTTAAATATAAATATTTTATTGTTTGCTTCATCTTTCTTTCCTTCTACAGATTTTCTCAAGACAATTAGTGATATCTGTATTTTGAACTACCACATTCTTACTTTATTCATATGGAATTTGTATCTCCAGAAATGGTTTTTATCTTTACCCCAAACATTAGATTTTTAACAGGCTAATAACTATCTCTCCTTGGCTATTTGTAGACAACTCAAATTCAGCCAGTAAGTGGTATGACATGACTAGGTGATTTCTAACCTAGATTTGGGAAATCCGTGAAGCATGGATAAGGCTATAGGGTGATTGCCATGATCTAGAATTAGGGTTTCTCACCTTTGGCACTGGTGACATTTTGGACAAGATAATTCTTGTTAGGGAGGTCTGCCCTATGCATTGCAGAATATTTAACATTACCCCTTGGCCTCTATCCAGTGATTCAGATAATACCCTGTTCTTTGTTATGCCAAAAAAAAATGTCTCTAAGCATTGCCAAATATCTCCTTAGGAGCAAAAACACCCTCAGTTGAGAACCACTCATCAAGATGATCAATGGCTGTATTAGAATGGTATTTTGGACTGAGATTCAGTGAGATTAATGACTGAGTATATTAATTTAGGGAGAAGGGAGACTCGACTTGTTTTCTAAACTGGTTATCAAAAAACTCTAGGTTTCAGAGCCTTGCATTTTCATCTTCTATGCCTTTTTTCATATTATTCTCTTTACCTCGATTTCCCTTTGATCTCCCCATAGATGCTTAATAATGTTCTATTAACCTTTGAGATGTAACTGAAATATTGCTCATTACCATTGTGACAATTTCTCCACTCTTACGCTCTTATGGAGTCATGAATTTCCTTGAGTCATAAATTATCACAGTTATTTTGTGGTGAGTGTGTTCCTCCTGTCTCTACTAATAAAACCTTGCATCATTTTTATATTCCCTCTCAAATTATTACACTGCATGGGATATAATAAATGCTTTGAAAAGTTGAATGATTTACTTAGCGAATAAAACACAGAACAGTAATATTTTTATTTTTTGAGAATGAAAGAGCATTTTGAAATAATAGGCAAACCGGTCAGTCTCTGTATACTTATTTTCAAACATTTCTTTGGATAAAGCAGGTAAAATATAAATATAAAGTATTGTTTCAGAAATATAAAGAATGGAAATATAAAGCAATTAAACATATCTATAGAAAGAAGTTTATCAAGTAACCAGTAGCCATTTTATATATAGCAAAATAGATGGTCAGAAATGACTATGATGAGGTTAAATGCTTCTCTAAGAAGCAGAAATCTTGCTTGGTATTAATTAATATTTTTCTTAATCATATATATTTGATCACAGAATGTGGACTTGGACTAAAAAAAAGGGGATGATGCTAGGAATTGAATCTATTTTCTATACCTTCAAATAAGCAGTCTGAAATTTATATCTATAAGTATACTTCTAAACTGTCTAGAAAATATGCAAGAGGCCATACTCATGTTTCAGAAAAACTTTCAAAATATTAAGTTTAAAAATATAATCAGTTTATTATACTCAGAATAAAGGGTTAAAATGAATTTTGGGAGCCAAATACTTCAAAGCAACTTTTTGCAAAGCTTTGTATCCATGTGTTTGAACCAAGTGAATCATCTTCCTTCACATGCCCTCTTATTCAGCATTCCCACTGTGTTATTATAAATTATTTCACTAAAAGAACCACAGGTTGAATTCTTTAATTTAAATAAAAATATGTGGTTCTCCTTGAAATGGAATATGATGCTATTTTGAGGTTATGTAATCTCAGAGAGCATAATTTTTAAATGTAAAATAGCCCTTGCATTTTTAATAATTAAAATACAAAGAAAAGTTTTATTTTGCTGCTTAACAGAGTTCTGGTTTATTTTATCAAGATATATTAACTGGTGTGATGTTTTACATTATTTAAATATCAGAATGCAAATATAATTTCACCAAAAGTGAAAATTTGAAGTTAAATGTCTATTTTGCCTGTAAGACCTCAAAATATGAGACTACTTGAAATGTCTTGCTGAATTGGAAAAAAACAAATGTTGCGATGTAAACTGCTCTTTTATAGGAAAAAAGCCCTCTAATTTACTGCCCAGGAACATTGTTGAAAATAATTAGTTAATAGAAAACTAAAACCTATGCATTTGCATTGATGGTAAAAAACAGTTTCCTCTAGCCACTTAAGCAGAACCACATTCCTACTATGCTGATGCGGTTATTGTTCTCCGTGCTCTATTTATCCCTTCACATAAAATGCATGAGATTGATTCTGATGTACAGATCTTAAAATCAGTCGTGTTGTTACTATCTCTGCCATGGCAGAGATCAAATCCTGGCCCTCCTTGTACTCATACTCTTACACATGATTATTTTAACACACAATCAAAATGTATATCTTGGCTCTGGAATGTGGGGAGCCATCAGCTGGCACTTTCTTTGTAATTAAGATGACAGAGTTTATTATTTAACTTACGTTTCCTTCGTCTAGTGCTTGCTATTCATATGGTGTTGACAAGCTGCATCGCCTATCCAAGCATCAGTTTTCTCATTTTTAAAAATAGGATTTATAATCCAATGCTCTGGGGATAAATGAGAGAGACACTGCATTTAAACTGCTTAGCTTAATGATTGGCTCATAGTAAGCCTTAAATAAATATTGGTGATAATTATAATTAGAAGACTGGCTCAGCAATCTCTGGAGTTATACAACTTTCCGAAGCCTTCAGTTTTGAAATTCTCGTTAAACTTTAAAGTCCTTCCAAGTTAATGAGAAGATTTGAGTTAAGTATTCTAAAAATACATTCATCACATAAATATATGAATAAATAGGACTAGGAAAGGAAGTAGAAGAAATCTTTTGAAAAGATGCTCAAGTCCAGTTTTACTACATAGAGGAAAGCGCTCTTAACTCTTCTGAAGTATAGGTTATTAGCAGACCTTTCAAAGGTCACAGGAATTAACCCATGTAAGGGAAAGCCAAGCAAAACAAAACAGTCCAGCTAATGACCTTTCCAGCTGCCACTTTCCTAGTGACTAGAAGAGACTAATGCTGCTCTTTCCTGACTACTCTCATTGACAATTTTCTCTTCCCCGTTTCATTTTGGTCACTATTGCCTGATTGAATTTCCTAATCCATAATTCCATTCAACAGTCCATTGATTGTGCTCTATCACTTGCACAGACAATTAAAGTTCTCTAAACTTGGTGTGCCAGATCCTTTATCAAGTGACTTCAACTTGCCTTTGCAACATTTCTCAACCTTCTACCGTATGATCCTGCTGAAGAAAAACCCTTTCATTAAAAAAATATTTTCCATCTCTTTGTTTTTCGCTCACTAACTTATTCATTAAGCCATCAAAAGCTGATAGAGTCTAAGATGTACATGACACTGTGCTGGTTCAATACATAATCATATTGCTTGTCTTCAGTATTTTAGGTAAATAAAGAGAATGCTTTGTATGAAAGACACAATGGCCTTAATAGGAACTGAGGCAATACATAGATATATACATACACATACACACACATAGGAAGCTTCATATATATTATACATATAATTCTCCTATATTTGATGTACAAATATGGATATATGTCAGATAAGTATATATATGTGTACACACACACACACATATATATGCAAGTTCATGAAGGACATTTTAGTTGACTCAAAAAATTTGAGGAGTTTTTATGGTTTTCTACATATAAGATCATATCTGCAAACAAGCATAGTTTTAGTTTTTCTTTTCAATTTGGATGCCTTTTATTTCTTTTTCTTACCTCATTTCTTTGGCTGGGACTACCAGTATGTGCTATGTTGATAGCAGTGGCAAGAGTGGGCATCTTTGGTTTGCTCCTAATCTTACAAGGAAAGCTTCCAGTTTTTCACAATTAAGGATGATGTTAGTTGTGGACATATATGACCTTTATTATGTTGAAGTAAATTCCTTCTCTACTTAATTTGTTGAGGATTTTTTAACGTGAAAGTGATTGAGTTTTGTCATATGCTATTTCTGCATCTATTGAAATGATCGTGATTTTTATCCATCATTTAGTTAATGTGGTATATCACATGGATGAAATGTTCAAGAGATTTAAAGTTTCAATTATGCAAGATAAATAAGTTCTAGAGCTCTATTGTATGACATAGTGCCTATAGGTGACAATATTGTATTGTGCTCTTAAAAATTCATGCCCAACCAGAACTTGTGAGTATGAATATTATGAATGAATGTTGGTTTTCTCCCAAAATTGGTGTATTGGTATCCTAACTTTCTTTGTGATGGTATTAAAGAGTCGGCCCTTTGGGAGGTGATCATATCATGAGTGTAAAGCACTCAAGATGGAACTTGTGCCCTTATAAAAAAAGAGTATAGAATGCTCCATCGCCCCTTCTGCTATGAAAAGACACTGACATGGTTGTCTGTAAACCAGGAAGTAGACTCTTGCCAGACATTGAATTAGCTGGTGACTTGGTCACGAACTTAGACCCCAGAAGGGAGAAATAAATATCTGTCTATTGTATTTTGTTATAGCAACCCAAATGGACTAAGACAGTCACCTTATTTGTAAATTGGGTCTTTGCAGGTGTGATAAAGTGAGGTGTAGTCATCCTGGATTAGGGTGGCCACAAAATCCAATATGATTGGTGTCATGATAACATGAGGGAAATTTAGACACAGGCACAGGCACAGAGGAAAGAATATGATGTGAAGATACAGATATAGACAAGGGAGAAGGTCATGTGACAAAAGAGGCAGAGTTTGGAGCAATGCATCTACAAACCAAGCAATGCCAACAATTGGCAGGAAGCACCAAAAGCTGGACGTGGCCAAGAAGGAATCTTGCCTAGAGCCTTTGGTTTGGCAGAAACCTTGGTTTTGGAGCTCCAGTCTCCAGAATCGTGACAGTTTCTTTGTTTTAGGACAACCTGTGTGTGCTTTGTTACAACAGCCCTGGGAAACTAATACAGTGTTTTAAACCTTTTTTATAAAGTGATTAAACATGCTTAAACTATTGACATTTTTTTCTAACACTTTGCTGGTTCTATTTAGAAGAGTAATGGTCATCAGTACTATAGCAGAAGACTTATACTCTGACTAGGATTGTACCATATGGCAATTTTACAATATACATAAATACTATATTTCCTCTTAATAAGAATAAATTATATTGTGTTTTAATTATTAATTATAACTTAGTGGGTCAACAGAGTTCTCCAAAGATAAAATGGGATATATGAATGCTTATCTTAATATTCATTTAAGAAAAGACTAATCATTTTTATGATTCTTAAGAGCACACAAATTAACTTTATGATGAAAAGTGTAGCTTAATTTCTTTCTTTTATTACTTATCTCTGTTAATTTAATAACTATTAAATTCTGTAAGGCAATTATTGCCAGTCATTACAGCTCAAGAGCAATACTGCTTTATTTTTTAATTAAAAACATATTTAGTACACTTCATTTCAAGTACTAACAAATGTTTACTATTTTCTCACTAAGAATTAAAAAAAATATATTATTTGTAATTCAGAAGGAAGCCTGGATATCTATACTTTTGGATATTTAGAAAAAATAATTTTGACAAAATTATATAATCAAAGAAAGAACATGGGTAAGCTATGAGTGTCTTAGCCAACATTTGTAGTAATTTATCATCTTCACTTCTCCATACCATCCTGCTAAATTCCAGAACATTCTACATATTTAAATATTTTAAGGTACCATTGAATGTGTGCTGTCTTATTTATCATTATGTAATTTTTAGATTCAAGTGCCGTTTCCAGAACCCCAAACAACATTTATTAAATTTGCTAAGTAATTCTCTATTTACTCGTGATAATTTCAGTTCCACAGTGCAGATCAGCACAGGTGTGACTAGCAGTTAATATTTCTTCATCCACAGAGCCCCTGCTGCACATAAATCATTCACTAGTAATTTCCTTTAATTCTCCTAATTGCTTGGGGCAGCTTGAGCCACTCTTTCCCCCTAATTTGATGCTTTCTGTTGTGTTTCATAGAAAACAAAATAGTCTGTAGAGGGGCCACTTATCATTATAAGAATTGAAATACAAGCACACTTATGTCTAATTTAGATGTGGAGTCAATCTTGAAATATTTACACATATATCTATGTGACATAAACAATTCAAGAAACTCAGAGAGAGGAAAACAATAAGAGGAAAGAAGGGCAAAATGAAACTTATGATTCATGTTTTTTTAAATATTATGAAGCATATTTTAACATAATGATATTAAAATTGAAAGCAATCTTATAACAATTTTTTTCCTTGCTTTAAGACTTTATAATTACATTCACTTGCATTCCATTTGTTTTCCAAAGAATCAGGTATGAATGTACATTCTAGAGTTCTTGAACTTTGCGGAGTTCATCAAATAGGTTGTGCTTTTCTGCTAACCTTACCTTTAAACATTCTGTTTCATCTAAGTAAAGTGCATGGGATCAGAATTACCTTATGCTTTCAGACATGCTCAGTCTCTGATGCATGGATTTAAAATAAATGAATGATTTGCTGGATGAGTATTGCTTTTAATACATTTAAAATGCTGAAAAGATGACTGCTCGTATTTCTTGCAATGCATTATTTTAGTTTTATGCACCTTAATTAAATAAAAATTATTTAATCAATTCAGCTTGTTGTATTTGGACAGTCTATGCAAAAACATTTTAAAGTTTTTAAAGAAACAGAACTCAATATATTCTGTAGAAATTTCACTGGAAGAAAGATAATAGAACAAACAGTTTGCTTCTGGAAAGTTCAATTACCATAGAAAGGAAAATGCTGTTACCAAAAAAACAGGTTCCCATAGAACAAAGAAAATAAGTACATAATTTGAAATCTAGCTTGCACCTGCATGAGTGAGAGAGAACTTTTGATTCCATTAGCATCTCTCACTCTTAGCAACACTGTGGGCATTGAGCGAAAATTAAGTGAGGAAAGCAACATTGATTGATGGAACGGCAAACACCTTTTTAATAAAATCATAATTTTTATTGATTCCATTAGCATTTTTAGCTGATGCTATGTGGACCACGGACCTGCATTTATCAGAAGCTGTACATGCACAGAGGAATGGCTAAAAATACCGTTATCACTATTGAGTAGCTGAAAAATCACCCTGGTCCAATGTGAGAGAGATGATCTTAATTCAAATGTATTTGTTCATGAGATTTCGGAGATTGTCAAACCTTTTGAGAACCTTATTACATCTGAGAACTCCTTGACCTGAAAGTACATGCAGATACAAATTTACATGTTAGAAGGACATGGACTTCTTAAAGCCCTCTTGGAGAGTTGATAGAATCCAAGTAAAGATCCCTTGTTCAAAAGGCTATTTAATTCACAAAGTTGTTTATTATCGTATTTCTAGTTTACTGATATTTCATACCCAGGTTTTGCACTTCCTGAGCCTTCAAAATCATTCTCTGCTTAGATAATTTCTTTTGAGATGATTAGAATATGGCCGTAACACATCCCTTTCTACTCCCAATTGGCACTACAAATACAAAAGGATAATGAATGTATGCTATTAAATATCATTCCCTGATGTTATCAGATAACAGTGTTATCTTTATAATAATTTTCCTTCTGGATATGCCATAATATTCTTACCATTATTTCAGTGTTTAGCATTTAGGAAGGTTTATGTAAATAATTGTACAAATCAATGATTGTTCCTTTTTTTAAAAAAAAGTTTTTATTGATTTCAGAGAGAGGAAGGGAGAGGGAGAGAGAGAGAGATAGAAACATCAATAAGTCATTGATCAGCTGCCTCCTGCACACCCCCTACTGGGGATCGAGCCCGCAACCCGGGCATGTGCCCGCACTGGGAATTGAACCGCGATCTCCTGGATCCTAGGTCGATGCTCAACCACAGAGCCTCGCTGGCTGGGCTATGATTGTTCCTTTATTGCAAATTCTTAAGACTGGAATTACTTGATTTAAAATGTGCATGTGTTAAAATTCTTAATGCGTATTACTAAATGGCTCTCCACAAAATAGAAACAATTTATATTCCCACCAATATTTTAAGATAAAGGCCAAGTGGCCTTTCAATATCTCCTCAATAACTCAACAATATTCAGTTTTGCCATTTGAAAAACAATAAATAAAAAATTAAATTCACTGTTACCATATTATGAAAGACATTATCTGGGACCTCAAACAGATAATAGATTCCTAATAACTTCAGGAACAATGTAATAATTATAGGGCTGATGAATATATAGTTTCATGTGATTACTTTTTCTGATCACCTTTGCCAAAGCAAAAATTGTACCTGTCAAATTAAAACAGTCATGAACGACTTTCTTTAAGATTACAGGTGAGAGAGACCATAACTCAGTCTGAGCTCAACTCCAGTGAAACAAAAAGCAATTGATATTTAAACACTGGGGTGAGCTGAAGAAAAAGTACTGGGAGACATTAGGATGGAGGCTGAGCAATGGGATGTGTGGAAAGATTGAGTTATCCCTGGGTTTGCAAATATTATTCTCCGAGATTAACTGTGTTTGCTAATTGGCACCCACTGCATTTTGGCTCCTCACTTCCACAGAGACGGGGAGGTAGGGTTGCTATCTCTGTGCTTACATTTCACAGAGAGGGCTCCTGGTCCATTAGGAAGACATTCCTGGGTAGTACGCTGGCAAAAGGCTTACAAGAAAAAGATTGATCTCAAAGGGGCAGAGGAAAAATTTAGAATTAAAAGTTTTCCAATGTAAATTCTCTAAGAAATGAGACACTGGGGGCCTACAATTAGGAAAAAGCCTGTCTAAAATTTAGACATGCTTAAGGCCCTGGTGATCATCTTTGCTAATAATTTCAGGAACAATGTAAAGGTGAGCCTTTTTCAAAATTAAGCCAATGTAGTAAAGCACTGAGCTTTACAATGGAGGAATGCGATGTGTTCTTAAAATTACATTAGGAAAGGATGGAAACACTTCCCTGGATGACACTTTTACCTGGAAGGCTCTGCTGCAGAATTGTTTAAAGACTAAACTTCATGCTAAATCTTTTATTGTACTCTCCTGCTTCAAAGATCACTCGGCCTTAGGACTCAGATATCTAAACACAGTGGAGCATCATTCAGGGAAAGAGTACAGAAGAAGCACAGGGAAAGGGTTTCCTCAGCTGGTTTCTTAAGTTCAAGCGAGAACTGAGGCTTAGTTCAGAAAACATTCCCAGATAAGTTATCCTTGTGGGACCCAAATGTCCAGACAGACTCTAGTTAACAATGAGCCTTCTCTTGTCCAACAAATACGTTTCTGCGCTCCTAACTCCATGCCAGGCATTTGAAGAGGAGATGTAGGTAATTTTAAAAAGAGCATACTCCGATTCTTTTCTCCTGTAGCACATAATCAGTCAGGGGTGATTAGATAGGCGTATCACTAAGTGCACTCAAGAAGCCCATGACCTGCAGATGCTATATGTGGATGTGCATTTGTTTACAATTTAACATTTTAACAGCCTATTTTTCCTCTTTGCCGCCTTTCCCTTTTCTGTGTAACTCATTAACTTCCCTTTCACTTTTTCTGCTTATGTCACTAAGTTTCCTAATAATGGCTTTCCTGTGTCTATTCTATTGCTTCTCCCCTCAAGGGAAAACATATTCATATGCTTTTATCCATTCCTGCAGTTAATTCACTCAGCTCTCGCTCCTGTTCACTCTCAAGGTGAACTTTCTGCATTCAGGATATTTACTCTTTATTACAAAATGACATCATGCAAGTTATCAAATTTTCTGGGCTACACAAGACACCGATATTGTGCTATTGAGGCAAGTGCATTGTGCCCTTCGGCAGAAGTGCATGCTTCCCTCCTCCCCAAAGATGACTGCTGCCAATTAAAAAGCACTGTAAACATATTTATTGCATTTAGTCGATATTGAAATATGCAAAGGATAAGGTTCTGGTATCATGCTCTGTTTCCTTTTTTTTTTTAAATTTTCTTTACTAACTTCTGATGACATTGTGAAGTAATCCTATCAATGCACACTTAACCAGAAATAATTGGCACCATGGATATGTTTCAGTCCTATCATCAGTGTGCTAGTGAAATTCGTTATAATGTGTGCATCATGAAACTACTTTATCATTAATCTAAAGCCTACCTAAAATAATGTACAATTTGCTGGATTACGTGAGACATCATGGATTCCTCAGGAGACCTGAGCAGTGGCCAGGAAAGAGGAGAAAGTGAACCTGGACAGAGAGTCAAGCCGAGACTAGTCAGCCTGCATCTCCTCCGTGCAGAGCTGGCAAAATTGGCTGTCACTGTGCTAAGCATAAGCCTGGCTAAAGGGGGACCATGCAAAATGCAACGGAGGGGACTTTTCCCTGCCAAGTGGAAAAATGTTACCTTCTCCCTCCAAATCTAAAGGAAAGAGTCGAGTTAAAAAATAATGCCTGTCAAATCTCTAAAGCTTTAGTGTGGTGTGAGTTTCAGAAAAGAACAGACTCCCTAGCTGTAAGGATGATTAATGAGAGAAGCCCGAACACTGAGATTCAGAGGGGAAGGAAGTTCCCGTCGTGTGTGCCTACCTGGAATATTCTGGAAGAGCTGGAAAACGTCAGATACTGAGCAGATACATGATCAGGCCCGATTTCCCTGGCAGCTATTCATATGACAGCTCTTCAGTAATAAAATAAAGATAGAAGGCATAAAGTAAAGGTATAAAATTTATAAATAAGCTTGGTGACAAAAGGAAAAGAAAACACGTTAGCTGTGTATATTACAAGTTTCCCTACCTATGTACAAAATATGTCTCAGTTTTTATTTCTGTCACAAATTCTTCCATCAGCTTTGAATTCAGAATAAGAAACCTGAAGGAAAAAGTAAAAAAACAATTGTGTGAAAAATGACTAGTCATTCTACATGGTCAAATTAGTTTATTAACTTCTTTTTATTCCATCTGACTGTCAAAATCTTTCGCTCCGTGGAATGTGCAGTTCACGGGGTAAGCACGGATCCCATTCCCTCTTCCATCCGCCCCGGAGGGCTCGGCCCTGAGGGGTCCCGTCACGAAGAGACGACAAGGGAAGGGACATGCACGTCAGGTTCTGACCCAAGCCAGTGGCTTCGTGCCTCTCCATTTCTCTGAGAACTTGTGTTCCCTAAATTCATATCCAATTTTTCTTTCCTGTGCTATTTTTAAAAGTGAATCAAGCAGAAGTGAATGTAGCCAAATGCCAAGACTATTTTATTTTATTATTTTATTTTATTATTTTATTTTATTTTTCCTTCAATTAGGAATGCAACTATTAAGTGGAAAATGCATGCATAGTGTGTAATTTTTTGAAATACACATATTTTAAATTGTAGCTTAATGATTCCTTCTGACATTTTCAGGCACATTAAATAGGGGAACATAAAATAGTTAAGAAAGTAGATGCAGTTTTAAAATAAGCTCTTCTCTTACATGCTCAAACTACTCATCTAATCTCACCCATTATGATTACTCCCTTACCCAAGTAAATTAATGCATAACTAAATTGAGTTTATATTTATATATATTATATTTTATACATATTTTTAACACATCTGATTTATCTTTAATGTTATAATTATTTTCCATTTATGTTGCTCTTGTGCTTAGATTGCATGTTACAGTAACAACACATGATGTTTACTGGACATACTGTAAATTCTATATATAGAAGTAAGAATGTGCCTGCAGGGTAGCCCGCAGTACAGGAGAGACGCATAGCAGACATATGTTGATCTTGCTTGTTGGTAAATTCTTTCCCTTTTATGGTAATAACTGTTTTCCAAGACAATTTTAAAGCACAAAAAATAACCGAGATGTATAAGCGATTGATTAATATACATTTTTCATATTTATCTCTATTCTTTTTTCCAGTTGTCTTTCTGTTATGGCTGCATATAAAACTTCCAAGCTATAGTTTATTTTAAAAAGTCCAAATCAAATGCATTTCCTTCTGCAACATCATGGATTACTTTATCCATTTTCAGTAGAAAATGACTTAATATACAGCAGGCTACCGTGGGGCGTATAGTTGAGCTGTATGTAGAAAGGGTTAACAGAAATGCCCAGTGAATGTGAGAATGAAAAGGCATGCGAGGAGAGACAGGAAGATTACCAGCACTTAGGCAGCCAGTGTGGATTTCCTTCCTGTACCAAACAATCTCGCTGATTTCGAAAATCTTCACGGCAAATGGGAACAAAATTATGAAGCAGAGAAAAGATAAGAAATAATTAGACAAGCACATCTGCCAGTGTACTGCAACACGGAGTAGCTTAAAGAAGTTAGGAGCAGAGACCAATACACAATATTATGACAAAGAAAATAAACGATAACTGATATAAGCTAGTGGGTTGCACATTAATCATTAGACACAGGCGTTACATGTACATTTAATTTTGAAAATATTAAATATGATACATATGTGGAAATATGAAATGAAATGCATCATTATATTAACTAATAGAAGTAAATTATATTGAGATTCATCTTCTCTATCGATGACCTAATGAGTGAAAACGCTTCCAGTTTTATACTAATTGGTGTGGAAATTCCTTGAATCGTATCTGGAACGTAGATGGATGATCTTGAAAACACTGAAACAGTAACATTTATTGAATCTTAAGTCAGATATATAGTAAAAAAGTCATTTTAAGGAAAGTGAATTCCAGGCCACAAAGAATGAGATTATATGATCAATCAGAAAGGGGCGGGTGAGTGGAAGAGTGGATATTGGAAAAATTGAGTCATTGACATAATTGCTGGATTTTTAGTGAAGGACATCAATAATTAAATTTTCTTTTCTTATGTTATCCTAAATGTGGATAACCTGGTGCCAACAAAATATTTAATTCATACAATTAAAGTTCTTTTTATTTCTCTAAAATACTACTTTATTGAGGTAAGACTGACATGTAAAAAGCTGTACATATTTAATATATGCAAGTTGATGAGTTTGGGGGTGCGTGTACCCCTATGAAACCATCAGCACCATAAAGGCCATAAACATATTCATCACTTTCTACCATATCCTCCCATCACCTTTATTATTTCTTGCATGTGTGTGATAGAAACACTTGACATATTTACCCTCTTAACGTATTTTATACCATGAAATATTGTTAGCTGCAGGCACTATGCTGTATAGTGAGTCTCCAGAACTTGTCTTACGAAACTAAAACTTTGTATCCTTTAACCATCACCTCCCATTTCCCATCCGTGCGGACACTGGCAACTACCATTCTATTCTCTGCTTCTGTGTTTGAATAATTTGGATTCTACATATAATATGATCATATAATATTTGTGTTTCTGGGTCCGGATTATTTCATGTAGCATGCCATGATGCAGGTGAAATTAAACTGTTCTTCTCAACCTCTTCAGTGTGTCCATTCTTGGACTTTTGGCTCCACTGGGCTGCTACACCCTGTTAGCGGGGCCCCTAGATTCCTATGAAGGTGTTCTGTTCTGTGGGTGGTTGTTAAAATTGGTGTTTCTGTCAGGGTATCAGTACTGGAAACTCATATAACACCATCTTGCTGACAGTACTCCTCCTAAACTTCCCTATAATGATTTCATATACATCCAATGATTTTTTGGTATGAATTTGGGTCCTGGTGTATCTTTGCATAGAGAGAGCACTTTTGTCAATTTCAAGTGAATATTTTAGCTTCTATGGGTATTAACTTTAACAGATTTAAATATCAGGGTCTGTGTTCGTTAATGTTAGTTTGTCCCTAACAAAAACTGAGTGATGATCATGCATCTGGACAAGAAATGCTGACACTCAGGATCTACTAGTAGTAAGAGAACTAAAGAAATCATTCCTGTTTCTTGATAGTTGGGCATTCACAGCTCCTCTTTTGCAAAGCATAATCCTAGCTTCCAGGATTTTGGAGCTATATTTATGTGAAAGTGAAAGGCTATATTTATGTGTACAAATATTAAATATTAAGCCAGTAGCTTCAGTGTTATTTTATTTTATGTCATGATCACATTTCTAATTAAATGGAATTTACAAATATGGGCACTATTTGCAGTAAAAGCAAATATTTTCCAAAACCCCTAAATTTTTATTCACAATGTGCCTTTTTTGAAAAAGTCAAATTGGTCTCATTTCATAAATATTTTATTATACGTATTCAGTGTTTGTTTATATTTCTAGCATCATCACTCAAGATGCTAATTACTGTGGTGGACACTTGCATCATTAGAATGGCTTATAGCTTAACAGATTGTTATAAAATGGGTTCTTATCCTTAAGCTCCAAAATCTGTGTGCCTGTGATAATTTTGAAAATGCAGTCACCATTGTACCTAACCTGAGGAAATGAATGAATGGCGATCTGCAGCCCTGGCTTCGTTCATGCTTTATATTTCTGAGGGCATGGGTTTAGCATGGCTCACAGGATATGTCAAAGACTAATTGTAAAATATTTGGCTGAGAGGTGATTTGGATGTCCCTGATTAGACATATGCATGTAATGTAATCAACTATTTTTAATTACAGTTTTGTCTATATCTCCTCATTAATTAGGCTTGACTTTTGAGTGGAACTGTGTTTATATGGCACATAATATTTAATCTATTCTCTTATATTTACTCTTCATAGTAGAAAAGAATATTCGTTAATTAAAAGTTATTGGCCTTTTGTATATTTTAGATGGTAAAGACGTTTACTATGAAAGTTTACTTATAAATATGCTAGATAGCCACTTCACAGGTTTTAAAAGGTAGTATTCTTTTATTTATGTCTGCAGAATGATAAAGATCTTCTGGTACACATATTTCCTATAAAGTACCAGTGCCTATACTCTGTTTAAATTCAATGAAACGCCAATGTATATTACTGTATGATTCTGTATATGCGTGATTTTTAAAAATATTTTCTAAGTAGAAGAATGTAGACATGTGGTTTATGTGGTGTCTGCCTAACTCACAAAAGCATGCTCATGAAGATACCACGTCTTTGATATCCTTTCATTGGGAAGCTACTCCTTGCTCACTTCAAGCTCGAGACTCTAATGCCAGAGCCTCTGCTTTCATGGGCCAATTTTTGATCCAAATAATATGCGCATGGTCTGAGGTTAGTAAGTAAAAGTGTATTTCTTAGATTTTTTTCAAAGGACTTGGAGAGTGTTACATTTCCAGTGGGAAAGATGGAAAGAATGAGCCCACATCTGTGAGTACCTTCAAAATCTGTTGTACTATTTGATTTTCTATACTTATAAAACCTTCCTTTTTAGCTTAGTTAGTTCAAATTAGGCTTCTGAACTATCAAAGGTGCAAAAAATAGTGATATTCAATCAAACAGTATAATTCAATAAAATTGTGTGACCACAAAAGTATCTCCCTTACTCTTTCAAATGTATTGCTCTGAAGCTAGATTGATATTTAGAACAAAATGGGCCAACTCACAATGATACCATTTTACCCAGAGCTGATTTTTCATTATTCCTTCCTGGCTTTTGCAAGTGGGAAAAACATCCGCACTGGAGATGTTACCTTTTTAACATTGTTTTTAGTCTTGATAGAGATCTGGGGTGGGGGTGAGGAGGAGGGACATGTTGGGAAAGCTAAGCATAGTTTGGTTTAAAAAGGTACTTAAATATTTTGAGGCCCATCCTCAATGTAATAATTGAATACTATAATGAAAAATAAGAAATTGTATTATTTTAAAATAGGACAATGACTTATGAATCATTGCACTAAAAACAAAGAGTAGAAAAGTTGAGAAAACTCCCAAGACTCCACAGAGTTAATTTCCTTGGTGTTTAATAAAGCTCAAGTACAGAGTTCGGTAAGAAAATATATAAGAAATCATTCAGAGGCCAACTCTCTCAGGAAAGCACCATCTGTCCCCCAGAATCCTTTCTCAGTCTCACAAGACGTCACAGGGAGGTCAGATTATGAACAGCCAAGATTTGAGCCAGATATTGTGATTTCAGGAAAGCTCAGGCAGACACTTGTAGTGGGGTATTTCATACACAGCGGGTCACATAAGCCAAGTTGTTCAAACCATCTAACTGAACATCCCCCAGCCATGTAGAACACCAATGGCTGAATCTTATATCTCAAAATACATTTTATATTGATTCAAAACCTTAAGTCTGAATAAAAAATTAAAATTACATATATGATGAATTAACATTCGAAAAGGGAGACAAAACACCCATTGGACAAAAGATAGGCTGTTCAACAAACAGTGTGGGAAAAATAGATAACCACATGCAGAAAAATCTGCCACCAATTTTAAAAAGCATATTATCTTGCCTTTCTTACCTTGCTCGATGGTCAGTACATCACTTCCAACACATCTCCAGAGAAGCAGCAAGCTCTTCCAGTCTGGCTATCCGAGTTCCTTGTCTTATATAGCCATGAACTAAAATATGTGAGGATATGTTTGGAAGAAATTTAAAAGTAATAACAAATCTATATTAATTTAAGAAACAATGAAGAGATGAACAGGTTATACTTGATGTCATTAAAGAATTCTCATGGATTGACATTAGCTTTTCTTCCTTTTTCTTTTGACTGGCCTCTCCAAGGTCCTATTTTAAGTCTGATCCTTCTTAAGTTACTTTAAGTTAGTGTCTTAAGATAGAGATTTAATTTCATTTTTCTGCATGTGGTTATCCATTTTTCCCAACACTGTTTGTTGAACAGCCTATCTTTTGTCCAATGGGTGTTTTGTCTCCCTTTTCAAATGTTAATTCATCATATATGTAATTTTAATTTTTTATTCAGACTTAAGGTTTTGAATCAATATAAAATGTATATTGAGATATAAGATTCAATTTTATTTTGTTCTGGATAGCCAATTGTATCTTCTTCATTTATTTAATTAATGCATAGAAAATAATACTGTAATATAAGACATTAAAAAACTGTTATTTAAAAAAATGTCAAAGGAAAAGATAAAGAAAGTGGAAGTTCACTAGTACAAAAGTGGTTGAATCACCTATTGATATATTACAATATAAATGGGAAGGCAGCCATAAATTATAAATTTATTTAGGGTGGTTGCAAAAAATAAGATTTAGAAAAAAATAGATTATTACTCCTTTTTTTTTTTTAAACAAGCAACAACAATTCTCCAATTCTATATTTTTGTATGTGTATATATATATTTATATGACTATATGAATGTGACAAATGCTAATGGATACGATGTAGGAATACAAACTGGTTGTTAAGATTGTTAATATTGATGGATGTGTAAATGGGGAAGTAAAGAAAACAATGTATAATCTGACCTCATTGGAGTAAATTTGCATTTGTGTGTGCATAATTAGATATATTAAATATAGTCATGGAAAAGATAAAGCTGCTTATATCATGAAGCCAGTTTTTAGGCGACTTTTTTTGGTGTACTTTTACATATTTTAAAAACTCTTTGATAAATCTATGTATTTACGTAATAAAAACACTCTTATTGGAGAAAAGGAAAGTAAAGATATCAATTAATAGCTGGATATACATATAGAAAATTGGTAGGCTACTGCAACGCACACACACACAGTTCTGAAGAGACCGGGTTTCTTACTCTGTTTCCTTTTATGCCTGTTTATAATGACTACTTTGATACTTTTAGACATCAGGAAATTGCCACAAGATTTTTTAATGTTTAACTTTTAATATCATCTTAATTTTAAAATGAAAATTCAAGTTATAATATTGAAGTTTATTTGAACAAAGTTGAAGTTGTAACCCAATTCCTAATGGAAAAATTATTGGTTAGGACAATTGAAAACAACTAAAATATGCCTAACGTGGTCATATTTTTTTCTGAGTTGTCTCATGATAAAGAGAATAAAATATTAAAAAAAAGAGAGAGAGATAGAGAGGGAGCTCTTGGGTATTGGATTATTAAATCAGTAGCTTAATTGCACTTCCATAATTTGTCTCATGTGTTTTTATTGCCTTGGGGTGCTGGCAATACTAATGAAGTTGTGATAGAAGTATTTCCTCATAAACGTCAAAAAGGCAGTGTAGAAAGTAGGCACACGTAACATCATGAAATTTTCTGCATTAAAGATAATTACATTTTTTTCTCATGAAATACGCAATTTGATATGGCATGATGATTAAGAAATTAAGTTTCTCTGTGGTCTTGTGTAGTTTATTCTTTGCTCGTTTGGCCCTTTAACAAACAAGAACACAGCATGTGCAGATGATTGATAGGACACTGTCGGGCACCCCATGGAACTTTTGGATATGGACTTGGAGTGTAGCCAAAACTGATTATCAATAATTGCCATTGGAGAGCCATGCCCCACTTCCACACATTAAATGGAAATTTACATTACTAGTGTACTATGTAACTTATAAAAAATAATCAGAAATGGTAATATAGCCCACATTTAGGCTAAAATTTAAGCATAGTGGTCTAGATGAACAAGACAAGTATAAAAAAAGTTTCAAACTTTGTAATTATTTTTCAACAAGTTGACTCTTAATGACACCTATATTAACGATAGTCTTTACTTTGTAGGTATCTCATAAACAGATCTCTCTTAAACAAAACAAAGCATTTTGCAAATATATTTGTAAATATCTATAAGATTAGAAAATTAAGAGTTTCTCCTGCCCTGATATAATTGGTTTTCATATCATATATGATGTTGCATAATAATTTTATTTTCAGGTGACATTTAACATGATTTATGTCAACATTTTAGGAAAAAGCAAATACCCTGTCATAATCACAGTATAAATAAATTGTATTATTAATAATATATACTATATAAAATAAGTTTATTGTTATTTTATTAAGTAAAGAGGATAAACAATTGGTAGTTATTAAGCACACTTACATATCAGCAGTTGTAATTGATCTCCTCAGAACCATTAGGAGCCAGGTGCTATTAACCATCCCAATTTGTAGGTGAAGAAATAATTTATCCAAAGTCATACTGTTAAAATTCATACCCCAGGTCAGTATGACAAGAAAGCTTGTACTTTTACAACATGCTGCACTACCTCTCAGAGCTACATCTTTTATAGCTTCTTTTTTATATGCAATCTAATTAATATATCTCATATGGATTCTAAATTATGAAAAGTTTAATTATGTGTTTAAAGATCATTACTGGAAAAGATATTTCTTTAGAAGCGTTCATTTCTTTTTATAAATGATTGCAGTGATAATTATGGGCATTATTTAGTCCCTTTGGGAATAGGAGGACATTACTTATGTGATTTTTAGGCTTAACTTATCTTTATTATGTTAGTATTGCACACAGAAAGATGTATTTATCTATAAATCTTAGTCATTGTATTGATAGGGCATTACTGGAAAAAAGAGACCGTATTTTACTAATTTTTCTTTTATTTCCCTCTAAGGGTTAGCATAGTGCCTATTAGTTAACACTCAATAAATGATTAAATAGAATTGTTAAAAATGAAACAAAAAATAAAGGTAGTGGGTAGGAGATTTGTAATATGAACCTGGTATTTATTTTTATAATGAACACTTCTACCGTTTGGACAAAAAAAGTGCAATGGACTTGGGCTATCTGAGATTTCCAAATACGTATTCCTCATCTCATCCTTTCTAGAAATTGGTCTTAGGAGATCCTTATTGACAAGATAAACAAGTCAAATTGTTGCCTGATGGATCTCTCTCTGGAGGACACACAGTAATCATTAACACGAGTGCTCTGAGAAGTGCTTTCACAAGTTTGGTTTAGTTAGGTGTTTCCCACATTCAAATTAACTGTAGCACAAACTCTTCCTCTTTCCTACTGTGGGAAATATGATTAATTACTATGAAAAGATTTTTCAGTAAAAAATAGTTTTATTTACTGATCACATTTGTTTAGCATCATAACTTCA
Source organism: Miniopterus natalensis (assembly GCF_054644295.1). NCBI lineage: Eukaryota > Metazoa > Chordata > Mammalia > Chiroptera > Miniopteridae > Miniopterus > Miniopterus natalensis. Next base: position 183,085,088 of record NC_142081.1, on the reverse strand, counting down.
CTTTTATATATTAGTCATATTTGTTTATCATCAAAAAGTGAATAATCATTAGCTGAGTGAATAAAAGTTTGTTCTTCGTACCTTTGTTTTCCTTGGATGGCAGTGTCATGATTTAATTTTTCATTCCGAATTACAGGAAAAGATATTATTAGCTTAAGATTTCCAGGGAGTACCTTAGTCATATCACCAGTGATGGTCAATGTTTCAAGAATTAAATTGAAAAAATGCATCCATACATGTATATGTCAATTGAATATTCAAAGGAAATCTAACATATTTGAAATTTAAGCTGGTTTATTTTTTGCCTTACTTTATTCATTAGAATGTGGGGAGTTAAAAAAATGTGAAAATGTCTGATGTACCTTCATGTTTAGTTTTATATTCCAGTAATTGTACAGACTTCTATTGTGGAACTAGAACATGCTGAAGCGTTTTTTGATGAACAAAATTGATAGACAGATTTTCCCACCTTAGTTTCCAGTAATGGGCTCTGTAGCCCCATAGCGACATCTCACTGAAGTGGCTTTACCGCTGACATTACTTTAGAGGCAGAATTTTATTATTAGAATTTGGACAACACCGTGACGTGTTATTGAGACTTCATAAATAGTAGCATTTTTCTACCAGATAATTTTTTTTTCGTTTTTAATTCACATATTTCCACAATTCTCAAATTGCTAAAATGTCCTAAACATCTTTATTAGACATAAATGTCTGACAAGGAGCTGTTGCATATTTGTGATTATCAAGAACATTTGAAAGCAAGCAGCGCTGGCGATCACTCTCTATAGCCTTCCCAGAACACAGTGTAGCAGAAATAGTGCTGCAAGTTCACTTTTCATTCGCAAACCTTGCTCTGTTTCAATAAGCCTTTTAAAACTAGACTCTGATATATGGTGCCAGCTGGAAAGAACACTTCTCTGATGTGGACTTAGCAGTCGAATCCTTACAAAGTCGTTCTTAGGGACTGGGGCTGGCAAAGCTGAACCAACTGGAAGAGTTTGATGGAATCGGTGCGGTGCTTTTCCTAATGCACTCAGCTCCCTTCCAGTGTCGCACACGCCCCTCCTCTGGGGTGGCCGCCTCTTCTGCGGCACCGTCAGAGGGACGCTGTGTGGCTCTCGCTGCCGTAAAGCCCAAGTCCCTCACACTGGGAGCTCCCTGCGGGGTGCACGGCCTGTCTAGTCAAGGGTATGCTTCTATAAACCATTAGCCACTCTCAGCTTGTAACTCCTCGCCGGATCTAAATTCACTTCAACAATTCTACTGCACAGAAATGCTAATTTAATATCGTTCTTTGTCTTAAAGGCATTCAAGGCCCTCCTTTCTTAACTTTATGATCTGCGTATAATTTTTTAAAATATCTTTTACCTATATCTAAATTACAGACATAGCCAACATATTTCACCTAAAAAACCGCCACAAACCTCAGTACTATGACATACTTCTTCTTCATGATTCTTTAAGTAAGACTTTGACAGATTTGGTGAACTACTATTTACTGGGCACTGAATTTTACCCAGAGTTGCCTGACAACAGGAGCTCAGGTCATCGCAATGAACATGGAACAGGGAAACACACTTTATAATGAAAGGCGATATGCCGTAATGGGAGCACATAAAAGTGTAAAGAAATGTTAACTGTATACTGGGAATGGGACAGAAAGAGGAAAAGGAGTATTTTAGAAAATTGCTATGCTTGCCCAGCTGTTGTTGCTCAGTGGCTGAGCATCGACCACAAGAGGTCAAGGTTCGATTCCCAGTCGGGACCCATGCCCCGGTGTGGGCTCGATCCCCAGTAGGGGCTGTGCAGGAGGCAGTGGATCCATGTTTCTCTCTCACATTCATGTTTCTATGTCTCTATTCCTCTCACTTCCTCTCTCTCTAAACTCAATAAAAACATAGTTTAAAAAAATAAAAAAATCTAAAATGACTATACTTAAGCACTGATTTGAAAGATGATTTTTTTTCAGGTAGGCAAGGTCGGCCAAGGTTGTCAGGTGTGGTGAACAATCCAGATTGGAAGAGACAAAATAGTTATTGGCTGGATATTGTTAGATCAAAATGTGTCAAAGAAGCTGAGAAAGATTAAGCTAGAGAGGCAAGATGGGGCAGGAACACAGAGGACATGTTGAAGAGTGAGGTTTTTACTTTGGGAAACAAGAGTTGTTAGCCTGTCTGAATCAGTAGAGAACGTGGGAAAATGTACCTTTATACAGGCCATTCAAAGGGTAATGAGAAACTTACCTAGAATGAGTACAACACATGTGACAAGTATAATACTTAGGCAACTAGTGGGAGAACAGAAATTACTTTAGCATCTACTCCTTCCTTTCAGGGATTAACTTTATGACATCAGTTCTTTGTTTTGTTCTGTTCTAAAAAAAGCACACTGTAAAGGCAGAGCCATTCCAACAGGACACAAATGATAAGGCTCACTGTACAGATTCTCAGTATGTGAGTGTGCCCTGTGGATGATTTACGGCAGGAAATTTTCTTAATATTGCCAGTTTCCATATATTGAGCACTAGCTAGGAGCTAGAATCTACTATAAATGCTTTTCTTGCATTAACTAATTTAACCCTGAAAAAAAAATACAATGAGGAAGATAAAAGGATTACCTACATTTTATAGACAATAAAACTAAGGCCTAGAGATTAAGATTAAATAACTTGTTCAAATTCACAAACTAGTTAAGTAAATAAATGTAGCAGAATTTTAAATAGTCAAGCTATTAACACTACACATACTACCCTTCAAATGTTCTAATGCACGTGGAGACTAAGCTATAATTGCAGACATTGATTTCTTTCAAGCTGCAGGGAATGGGATGCTCTTTTCTACCTTTTCAAAACCAACTTGTTCGTCTTTTATGGCTCAAATCAGGTGCCATCTTTTTTAGGAAGTTTCTTTGACACTGTCTTCTAAAAAATCACAATTTCTCCTGCTTTTGCAGATTGCAAACTTTTATTTGTGATATTTTGTATATTTGTGCATTGCCATGACTATGTTACTTGTTTATTAAACAAATTATTTTATGCCTTTTATATCTTTGCTACTGTGGTAGATTCCAGATTTTGTGAAAGAACTAGACAGTTAGTATTAAATGGTAGGTTTCTCTTTTTCTGCCATGGGAATGTAAGTCCCATGTTTTACTTTACATTCCCTTTCGTAAGAAAAACTTACATGCAGTAATAAATGAGTATATAGTACATTTTATTGAATAAATACATTCACATCCAGGTGGGTGGCCTGTTGAAAAAGGCCAACCCTAAGGTGGCCTTGGGTTGACTCCCAGTAGGTGGTGTTGCTTCCCCCCACCAGACTTTTATAGGAGAAAAGCACAGCAGAGAATTGTAGCTACTCGGCTGTATCCATCTACTTATCAAATATTGATTTGTTCCTTGATGTAATTCCTATTTGTAAGAGAAACTTTATGGTGCATGAATTTCTTCAATTCTTTTTTCATATTATGGTGAATGATTAGGTACTATCTTGTATTGAAACCATTTCTAACAGAGTTTTTAAAGCAGGTCAGGCACAGATACTCTACCGTCCACCACCACCGCCTCACTGTATTAGCAGACCTATTTAAATCACTGTAATTTACTATAAAATTTTAGCAGGATCTGTCTCCTTAAGGATGTTTGCAGAATATAGAGAAATAAGTGCATGTAGAGTTTATTCTTTGTTTCCCTCCCCACAGGGAAACTTACCTGGGTAAGTTTTCTAAATTAACACATTAATTTACATACTTGACTCTAGAAGACTAACAACTTGGAATAATCACCTGATGAGGGGATTAATTTATATTACCTAAATATTTTCAACAAGTTTGTCCCAGCTGCATTAGCGATTAGGATTTGGGATTAATTGAAAAAGAATAAAAATGCTACACAATTTAAAGGCCCAGCTATTACAAATACCTAATATATGTGAACCATCCATTAAGTACAATTTTATTACCTTCTTCTAGCTAAAAACAGCCAACGCTATCTCTCTGCTACATGTGCTACAACACAGGTAAACTATGAAGAGCATCTGGAATTTTATGATGAAATTTGTCTAAATAAAATAGGGAGGAAATGAAGTTTGAGGCGTTGGAATACAGTATAATAGCATGTGCTTTGACCGGGGAGCCAACCATGACCCGAGCCTGCGCCCTACTTGGGAACCAAACCCACCTGAGCCCCACGGGCCAGGGCAATGCCCAGAGTTTTCACTGAAGTTAAGCCATGTGGACATGGCTGACTGCTCACATAGCCGACTTAAATTTCCAGGCTTTCCAGAGCTGGTACTGTGGGGCCCCCCAAATCCCCCAATAAGTCACACTGCTAGCATTAACTACCTTTAATGGCCCAAGACCTCTAAGTAAACAAAAGTAGTTTTATCAGGCAGGATATTTCAGGACTTCAGAGACCACCTGCAAGGAGTAGAGGGAAAAGGGCAGACCTCTCTTTGGCAAAGGTTAAATTCTTTACTACACGCTGACTTTTACAAAAGCTTCCTAGAGCTGCTGTGGCAAAGTACTGCGAACTAGGTGGCGTAGAACAATGGACATTTATTTTCACGCAGCCCTGGAGGCCAGAAATCCAAGATTAAGGTGTTGACAGGGCCCTGCTCTCTCTGAGGGGACGAGTGGATAACTGATTCCATGGCTCTCTCCTAGATTCTGGTAGCTTCGGGCATTCTTTGGTTTGTATTTTCTGTTTCTCTTCATGTCATCTTTCATCTGTGTATGTCTCTGTGTTAAAATTTCCCCTTTCTATAAGGACTCCAGACATGTTTGATTAGGGCCAACCTAGTGACCTTATTTTACTTGGTATGCTCTGCAAAGACCTTATTTCCAAATAAGATCATATTATGAGGTAATGGGGATTAGGATTTCAATGTATTTTTTGAGGGAACACAATTCAACTCGCAGCAACCTCATTGGCTTGTTGTTAGGGTTACGTGAATTAATATATGTAAAATGCAAAGCAGAATAGTTGAAAAACAGAAAACAATTTATCATTGAGATCTTAGAACAAATCCAAGTGTACTTGAGGCCTTACATATATTCGTTTGTCAGGCGATTGAGTGGAACACAAATCAAGATAATAGAAGATCATGGGCTGAAGAAATAAATTATAGTAAGTGCTTCAATCTTTGAAGATGGCGTAAGTGCCTGGGAAATATATGGATAATAAGAATTAGGAGAATATGCCACAGATGATACTAACAAAAGCCAAGTTGTTTTTCTGTGGCACTTATTTCTCAGTTATGTGAACATTTATCCCACTGAGTTGCAATGCTATATTTGTTATTTACCCAGGATAGACTGTGGCATGAGCATCGGGAACCAGGTCTGTAGGGCAAGTGATGTGCCCCAGTACCTGACACATGGTTGTCACTCAAGTTTGCTTTTATGAATGATTAATGGATGGAATAAATGGTAGTCATGAAACCATGGATATGAGAGACAATAGTCACTTCCTTTTTGTAGATAAGGAGTTTAAAAATATTAATTGCTGTAGGAAAAGGTTTGAAGGTAAATTATAGAAAAATCAAAATATGTTTTAGCACAACATGGAGGTGGGCAGACTTTTTGTAGAAAAAGTCATAGAAAATCATAAGACATACAAAGAAAAAATTTTTTATCTGTCTTTCCGCTGTTTTGAAAATTTTCATTTTATTTTACCGATGTTGATATTTTGAATACAGGACTTAAGGAATTTGCTCATGTTTATGCAAATAGTTGAAGGTCCCAGGATTTCTTGCTTCGTATCAAATAAAACAATTTTATAACTGATAAAAGTATATGCAAAAACAGTTTATTTTTGCTTTGTGGTATGCCCCTCCTGTTTAATTTTAACCATATGCTTTGTTTACATGGGTTATTATCATCATTTTAATTGAGTAGCTTGGAGCAAGATTTTCTTGCTGACATTTATTTTTCAGGCTATAACTTTAAAATCAAGATGACCAAAGCAAGTCAGTCAATATTTTCGAAGTGTACATTATCTGCAAGTCATTATGCAAAGCTATCTGATGAGATAATCAGAGGGGAAAATAGCCAATTCCTCCTGTAAAGAAATTTAAGTACAGTTGTGTGTGTGTGCGTGTATATATCATACCCGAAAGTAGACAATTTGTTTAATGTCAATCTAAAAATCAGGAGTGGGGAACCTTTTTCTGCCAAGTGCCATTTGGATATTTATAACATCATTCTTGGGCCATAAAAAATTATCAACTTAAAAATTAGCTATGAAAAAAGCTCCTAGAATTATTGAATTTTGAGTCCTACCTGCAGTTGCCTTGGCAGGGCCGGACCAAATGATTTTGTGGGCCGAGGATGTTCCCCACCCTTGATCTAGACAGAGTGAACAAAAGAGCAACCATATACTTTTGAATATATTTCAACATCACCCAGGGATCACATGATCTTGGACCTTATTCCACCCTCATGAATAAATTAGGCAAACTTTCTAAACTTAGATCTGAAAGCCCACAAGACCTTGCACTTTTTTCTCAGTCTCCAATTATAGTGATCCATTGGATTTTTGAACAAAACAAAAAATGGTTCTATAAACAACAAATCATATACATATGGTAGAGTGAGACAAGAAAGAGTCCAAGGAGAAAACAATACAAGGACTAGCTTTGCAGACTGTAAAGGGACACACAATTTTTGGTGCAGTTAATTCTCTGATTTTCAGCCTTATTTTCTCACCTAAGAGTAGAAGAGTGATTACATAATGTCCCAAGCAAGAAACTTCAAAGTCAAACTGAGGTGTATATACTCCTGTGAATATTTAAAGTCTCTCCAGGAGATACAGGAGCATAAATAATTTTTAGGAAATTATTTTTTAGATATCTAACCGCCTATTTTTTTAAAAAAAACTGTGGTCTCTTGGCTCTCCTTTCCAATATTTCTTTTTAAAATCACCTATCTGCTCTCACTTCACAGAATTAAGGGAAATTTTCCATCTTGAATCATGTTACAGAGCCATCCTAGCAATGACACAACCTTGAGGACCCATGAAAATTTGAATGTCTCGCTGACTTGAAGGTCCTTCTATGAGGAAAAAAATATATACTGCGGGGTCCGTGCCTTATTTCACCCCCAAAATATACTATTAGCAATTTTCCCATCAAATCTATCTTGTATTCTATCATAGAAATACATTTAGAAGATGTGAGATGGTTATCATGGGAGCATGCATTAACAGGTTCTTTAGAAATAAAAAAATCAAACCAGACTTTTTCTGACATAAAGTTTGATTTGGCTGATTGAACTTAAGGAATGGCTTTTCTAGTTAAGTTATAGTGGTTATTGTTTATAAAGAGAAAGCTAAATCTATTCTAAAATTTGTTGAAAATAGATTGAAAACACAAAAAATGTGCATTATGCTTTTTGCAAATATCTAAACTTATAAAAAATATTTAGATTTCAATTTAAAATACACTACAACTACATATTTTCCCAGAATTATTTTGAGTATAGAAACATATGTTTGAAAACCACATCATCCAGTTCCTGCTCATACTAATGCAACTGTTGCTACTATATTAGGAAAAGAGGGAGTGGGTGAGAACATACTAGTATCTTTTACATTGAAAACAAGATAGAAATGTAGCAAACATTTGAACCCTAAGACTTGGCTTTATCTCTCTCAATGCATGTGATCCTTTTCAAGTTGAGAAACCACAGTGAAATGTTCATTTTCTGAGTATCTTTATGTTTCAGATATTTATATTTTTCCTTTACCAAAAGATTAAAACTAGCTTTTAAGATGAGCCCAAGCAGACAGTTGTGGTTCTGTGATTTATAATAAAGTGTATCAAGAATAATAATTAAACATCAGACAGAACCCATAGCTGCCAGTATTCATTCAGTGGCGTGGACTTAGAGTAACAGTGATTATATACAATGTCTCTGGAAGAGTCTGAACTGTGCCGTGCAGGCCATGCTTATAATGAAGCTGTAGCTCCTCAGGTGAACTCATCTAACATAGACGCGAGCCTTAATATAAACAACCTACCAAGAGAGATACACAGACATGCAAATATTTGCCAGAGAATTTATTGCATTCTCTATGGGAAAACAGATTAAAGTGCAGGAAAATGCACATAAGCCTTTCAACAGTGAAAAATATTAACTAAAAAACAAAGCCATCAAAAACCATATTCCCAGGAAGTTGGAGGATGATTACAGGTTCCCAGGGCTGCACAGTGAATCAAATAAATTTCATTTTGTTATTTAGTTGCTGAGAATGAACTCTTTCTAGAAGAGCAAGAAATATTTCCTTCTCCTTTTAAATGTTACCTTCGTTTTATTTATTTGAAGCAGCTGTTGGGAAGCTATGAAATTTGGAGCCGAGCTGACAAGAATAGATTTTATTAACCACAAATTTATTTGCATATACCAGCATAACAGAGCCACAAGGGAAACAAGGGAAGGAGAGAACTTGAACAACAGAAAGTGTCTGCATAGACCATGTGGCACTGAGACTGTTTATTGCTAGGTATGACATTAAGTTTCTTGCTAATATAATTATCTGATTTAATTCTGAAATTTTAAGTCAGGTAATTTAACTGAGCTGGTTATTTCTCTCATTGCTGTGAAAGGCAGCCTTCTGCTTGTGGTGATCAGTTGATTCCATTTTCTTAAATTCACATTTTCATGTAGCATCCAACTCCCGGTACATGTCTGTACAAGTCTGATCATTTCAGGACAATAGGCAATATTTCACCGCCTCACAAAAACAGATTTAATTGCTAAACAAGAATTCAAGGAACTGAATTTCACTTTAATCACCAACAAGCTGCAAGGCAATTTTCAATTACAGCAAGCTTTTTCTTTCTCTCCAGCTGCGTGTCCCTGCTGATTCCTGAAATTACATGTAAGTTGTCCCAGATTTTGAAGTGTACCTACTGAAGTTTTTCTTTTGTCAGTTGATGAAGTATCTGTGATTAGAACCTAAATAAATTGGCATTTATAAGATGCATCGCCCCACCCCGTGTATCTCAGGACATGATGATTGAGCGTGAGGAAGGTCTGAGCTATCCCCTCGTGCCCGGAGTGTTCCTAATTAGGCCGCTGGTGTTGCAAGTGCTCACCTCTTCCGCAGGAACATCAAAAGACAACGTGGGAACTAAGCCCTAGAAAAAGCACTCTGTTGGGTATTAAACAATCAGGTCAATAATTCATTGTATTTTCAAAGTTTTTCAGAGTTCCAGCTCTTAGAGAAGTTTGCTATGTGAGGCCTGGAGTTTATATCGCATGGTAATTGTCTTATTACAAAGGCTGAGTGGGGGTGAAGTTGAAACAGACGCCCTTGACCTTGGAGGGCGTGAAGGAAATATGGCTCTTAGGGGAAATCGAGCACAGCATCACTTAAAGGTACGAGGGAGCGATGCCAATGGAACACAGAAAAAGTTACACTTCAACTTGCAAGGCTGCTTTTTTCATTTTGTTTGCTTGTTTGTTTGTTTTATTATTTTTTTTACTAACCTAATTACTTTGTCCCTTTGTTTATTCAATAATCACTCACTAAATCGGTAATTGACATCTAGTATATGAAAAAAAATACTACTTTTGCTAAGCACTGATCCCCACAAAAATACAGATGTAGGAGGATCTCAGTAGGTGGTGAGAAGAAGCATGTCCAGGCAAGACAAAGCATTCCAAAGCCTTCAAATAGAAAACAAAAAGATGTTAGATCACTCCATGTCAGATTTCTATAATTTTATAAACAGAGATGAAGGAGTTACTTATTCTGGGAATGAGAGGATGACAGAAAAGCACAAAAGGAAAAACATGACAGCAATTTTGAGATTATAAATAATAACGTTGGGATTTATTTTAAATTTAGAATTATAGGTCAATGTAACATTGTGAAAGACTGTCCTCTTGTAATGAAAGCCATTGGAAAGCCTTAACAAGAACACTGCATTAAAAAAAAAATGAGAAAATTAATGGGGATGTAGTATCATAATATATAACAGGAGTTAGAATATGGGGGCAAGGAAATCACTTGAGGGAAATTTTGCTAAAATTCAGTTATTTGCTGGCTGAGGTAGATGTTGACTAAGACTCACTGGATACTGTAGGTGTTGACTGTGAGACTTGATAAGGGCTGAAAATAGGTTGATGGGTTGAAAAATAATGAAGATTTAAGTATGGCACTGACTTAAATTTAAAAATCCAAAAGCCTCAATATTTCCTTTGTAATAAATTGTTTTGAATAAAGATGTGGGGATTAAATAAAAACATTAAAAATTTATATAACATGTATAATCTTTCACAAGACAAGAATTTGGAGATACAAAAAAGTAGTAACTGTCTTTCCTATAACCTAACTTTCTCTGTTGTTTCCATACTGGTTAACACACTATCACCACCACCACCAAGTTAAAAGCTACCTCTATGAATACTGAGAGCAACACTGTGACAATTTACATATTCTAAACATTGAAGCCAGTTCAACTAACTTTGCAGAAGTGCTAGACATGTTTGTGAATTTTAATTTACAGCTAACTTTCTGATCTTAAGAATGACTCCCAATCCTGTAGTACAATTGTTGTGTAGTAGAACTTTAATTTCCACGTGACTCTGAATCCTGTCCCTTTCTAATTATGCACCTGGGACATAGTTTTAAATCTCACTATCTAGTGAATGTCTATTTCTTAATCACTACTTCTAATCTTACTTGATAATCTTATTGTGACCGAATTATGTAAGGAATTACACTTTTAAAATGAATATGTGAATGTCAAAATAAATATATATACATACAGATGTAGGCTTACAGCTGTATCACATGTTTCTATGGGTCTATTGCACTTAAAATCAAAGTGGGATGACCCAGAAAACCCGAAGAAAGTGGATAAATCACTGATCCTTTCATACATATTTGAATGTTTTAGGTTAGCAGTATATCTATACCAAATACCTTTTTCTCATATAACCCTAGTTAAATTTCTCATGATCACTCTGGGTCTTTTCAAGCAATCTCAGTTACTGCGAATTAATTCAGCTCATAGGGAAATTTAATCTGAATGTAAAACCTAATAATTAATAAATTGTGATTTGTAAAATAGTGCTCATGAATATTTTATTTTAAAAACATTGGTCTTAGACATTACTTTGTGAAACTCATTTCCTTATTTTATGCTAAATACCACTAAGGGTTCAACACATATTCTTATTCACCCAGCCCCAAAAAACCAACAAAAAATAATTTAAAACTTTAATAAAATAAATGAATTTTAACTGGAGTGAAAGAATTTTTATTCAAAATGTTTTCTTTTCTTTTTAATTTCAGCTTTCTGTGAACTTACCAATTAGGTGTTTTTACATTTGCATAATACAACATAGAAAATTCAGTATTTGTGTACCTATGTTGTATGTATGGAATTAATCTCAAAAGAAATAGCATTACCTTTAAATAAATATAAATTTAATATATTTTAGAAGTTCATATTTCTCTGACAGATTTGTTCTCTTAGCAAATATTGTAATAATGCATTTAATAACTAATTCTAGTTTTAACTTTGAGTATAGTACTTATTTTTGGCATTGACTTTTAAAAAGGGGAAAGATTTATACGTTCTGAAGAGAAACACTCAAGTGGCACTGACTTTTAAAAGGGTAGGGAAATACTTGTTTCAGCTCCAACATGTAATGAGTGTAGTAGTCATTGATCCCATCTTTACAACAAAGAAAAACTGAACAAAATAAAAAACAATCACTTTTTAACCCATCAGAGAAAATGTCATAGAACAAAATGCCGCTTCAAAATCTGGAGAGATACATGAATCTAGTCACAGGTGAGATCTGCTTACCTGGAGGAGAAGCTCCAAAGCCATAAACTGGTAGGAACACCAGTGGGCTACCGTGAAAGTAAGAAATTTCTGGGGCTCAAGACTTAGGTGGCCTCTCACACTTCTGTGGGTGTTACATCAGGGAATCCCACCACATTCTCACAGTAAAGGGCAAAAAAAAATCAACTCTTGGCTGTCATAAGGGGAAGGGAAAAATAATAATTGTGAAATAAATCTAGAGCATTCTCCATAACAAAAGCCCGCTTTCCAGAAAAACCCTTTACTAGATCTTATCTTACCTGGGGGAAAAGCATTTCTTATACTTCAATCCCATCTAGACTTCTTTTCTCATCTAAGGGGGGAGAATAGAAGCTAAGAAACAGTTGTGATTTTATATCTCAAGGACCCAGGCCCATTAAAGTACTGACATTTAACTATAAGATTAGAGAAGTGAGAGGTTTTTTTATTTCCTCAAACCTTAATACTTAACCAACAGGGCTCTGGTATAAGAACAGTGAATTACAACAAATAGCTACAAGTTGAAAAACCTCAGTAGTTCATAGGGAAGCACAAAATCAACATAAACAAGGACCCTAGAAGAAATTGAAGTTTTGTCACCTACAGCTACAGCCAACATTAAACACAGTGGAGTTCTTATTTGTATTAATATAAAGCCTCACACTAAATGCCTATTTACCTCCTGCCGTATTGTGATTTATATATTCAGTATTTTTCTCCCATTTCTGGTCTAGAACTAAAATCCTTGGAATTTCTTAAGTGAGAAGAGCAATAAGCATATTTTGTTATGACATTTGGTCTTCTGTCAGCTGTTCCTCAAACAGTTCCAGAACCACAAAGATGGAATGGGTGTGTGGTCATTCAAGCATACCTGAGTTTACGTGAATGGATAAACTGTGGAAAGGTCCTAAGAATGGGGGCTGGTTTCCAAGGGAACCAATCAAAGGGATGGAACTTTTAGTCCTACATGCTGACCTCAGGGAAGGGGAGAGGGCTGAGTTTGAAACAATCACCAATGACTAGTAAATTAATCAAGCATGTCTATGCAATCAAGTCTCCACACAAACCCCAAAGGACCAGCTTCAGAAGCTTGGCCTGATCAGAAGCCCAGGCGACAACCTGTATTTGTGAGTTGCATGTACAGCGGTGGGCGGAGAACAGTCTTGTGGGACAGGCCTGTAGACTGTGTGATCTGATGCTGTCTCCAGGTAAATAGTGTGATAATTGGGTTAAACTGTAGGCCATCCAACTAGTGTAGCAGAATTGTTTGATGTGTGGGAAACCCACACATCTGATGTCAAAAGTGAAGTAGCATTGTAAGTACTGAAAGTAGAGGACACATACAGGAGAGTGTTTTACCTTTACATCTCCAATCCTATTACCAAATACATTATGACTAGTTTTTAACAAAAAATTATAAGTAATACTAAAAGGCAAGAAAAAAAAAACATTTTGAAGAAGCAAAGTAAGCATGAAAATTAGACTCACATATGATAGATTTTGGAATTATCAGATAGGCATCTTAAAATAACTATGATTAATGTTAAGAACCCAAACAGGAAAAGTAGAATGCATGCAAAATGAGACTGATAATGTAAGCAAAGAGATGCAGATTCTAAGTAAAATTCAAAAGGAAATGAGAAAAATAAAAAAAGTACCTTAATGGAAATGAAGAATGCCTTTGATGTGACATATCAGTAGACTGGACATGGCAGAAGGCAGATCAATGAGGCTAAAGATAGTTCAACAGAAACTCCCCAAACTGAAAAAAGAAAAAAAAAATCCATATATCTTTACAAATAATGTTTTCAGATTTTTCAAGTAGATACCTGAAAGAGAGATTGCTGGGTCGAACGATAGTTCTTTTCTTCGTTTTTTGAGGTACCAGCACACTGTGTTTGAATGATTAGATGGAGCAGGTGTGGTCATAGATACAATGAAATATGGTTTAGCTGTGAGAACAGTTGAAACACTGTCATAGCAAGAGCATGGAAAGAACTTGAGAGAACCATGCTAAGCGAAATAAGTCAGATGGAGAAGCACCAGGACCACATATTTTCACTCATATGTGGGATATAGAACAGAAGACCACGGACAAACAAGACTAACAGACAGCTGCTAGGCACAGACAGAGTGTCACGGTTGCCAGAGGAGAAGGGTGTGGGAAGGCTGAAGAGAGTAAAGGGGTCAGATACATGGGGACAGGAGATTAGATTTTGGGTGGTGAGCACACGATGCAGTAGACAGATGAAATATCATAGAACTTTACACGTGAAACCTGTATATTATGAACCAATGTCACACCAATAAATTTAATTAAAAAGACAAGAAAAGAAATAAAAAAAAGAAAAATTCAGAAACTATGGGACGTTTCAAAAGATGAAACAAACATATCAGAGATGCTAGCTCTCTTTTTAACACAGCGTTCCTACTGCTTCAGTGAACAGAATGTCCTCTGAGACCTCCCGTCAAACAGTGTAGGTGGGTGGGTTTCACTCGTATATTTATTCTAATATTCCCACTTTTCTGAGCCTTATGATTCTTCTACCATCTGCCTTTCCTTTCTGCCTTATCAATTTTGCTGTGGCATATTGCTTCTCCAAGCTTCCTAGAGTCATCCTAGCAGCATGTTAACATATCTTCCAGAATTCTTGTCAGGGTGTTAAGCCCTGTGTCTGAAAGAGCTGCCATGTTGAAGAACTTCTCCAATTTTATTCTACCTCCTAGCATCCTCGGGACCCAGTCTCATGTATGGTCTCATAGCTCTGGCCAGAACATTTTGGCTAGATTTTTCAGCTTCTTCAGAATATCATCCTTTCTTCTTTTATCCCACTGAGCACTTGCTCATCCAGATTATATTGTATCTTGATCCCAGTTCCTTCTCTGCTGGCCAGGAGGGCAGGTGGCAATGGGGCAGTGCATGTTTTCTTTTAAAACAGTCTTTGCATTGTCTTTAAGTAAAGGGGGTGGGGAGAGTGCACTAACATGAAGGAGTTGGCCACTTTGGTAGACCCAAAGCATTCTGGGAAATTGATGGATTCATGTTTTTCTCTGTGCATTGATTCTCATGCCCCTATTCCAACTCTTACAGCTTCCACTGTCCCCTGTAAAACATCTACTCTTGGCTTAACAGATTTTCTAGATTTGAGAGTTTAAACTGCTTTGACATTCTCCTACCCTTTTAACTAAATCCTAAGACTGCCCCTGATTTTTGTTCTTCCCTCTTGCTGAAGGAAGTGATTATTTATAATGCTGCTAGTTAGACTTCTGCTTTTCACTTTTGGCCATAAACTGGTGATTATTTACTTTCAGCCTTTCATTGTCTTTCTCTAAGGAATCCATCAACAGTATAGTGCTACGTAGTCCTTATAATCACTAATTCCTCTGTATCTCTCAATGTCCTGAGATCGTGGCCCCTGATAACGCACACACTTACACCGGTATCTCACCCCAGTTCATCCCCAGCCACAATTTCAGCATTTGTACCATGACAATACACCTGGAACTATCCGTATCCACTTACCGTCAATGATAGGGTCCTCATTGCCAGCCTGCTACAAAATTCCATTTTATAATTTAGTTCCTCAAATCACTCCAGGCACCAATTGTCTTAGTTTGAGCTCCTCAGGGAACCAACACTTAGATAGAGATTAGCTTAATAAGCTTATTTTGAAATACTAATGGGAGCAACATCTCTAAAAGAGTGAAGAAAGCAGATATTGTCAGGAGAAACTGAACTGTGATGATTTTGCAACTGAGACTAGCCAATCCTACAGGTAACTGTGGAGCAGGGATAACCTTTCAGAGTTAGATGCAAATAAAGGCAAGAAGCCACGTCTTACACTACACCTCATCGACCAATCATTGTGTGAGGAATGTATTAATAATGTTAAAGGCTAAAGATACAACACTCTTAAGTTTATTCTCCATTTTTCTTAAGTGTAGGCAGTTATTTAAAAATACCAAGCTCTGATTTGTAGTGTTTACAGAATTCTGTGGTATATATATTCTTACAACAGCAGATTTCAAGCTTCAAATATATTGTGGCCACACATGAAGTTGAGAAGAGACATGTAGTAGCACAACATTGTGGAAATGCACACAATGTAAATACAAGAGCACAAATAAGAGAAAATGTAGTTAAATAATTGGAAAGTGATAAGTATTGAATATTAATACACTTTACAAATACAATTTTCTTAATTGTAACTACATAATTTTTAAACATGGCTATGTCTAAAAACTGGGTCACAAATTTTCTGAATATTAAAAAATTTGCTCTTGCAAGTACTAAAAGCTGCCTAGAGCAAACTACAGCCTCCCACCATTAGACTCAATGAATATATGATCCATATTAAACTTAAACGCAACATATTAATTCGTGGCTTCTTCAATTGGCCACTTGGAGTGGAAAACTAACAAGCTATAAAGTCACTGTAAAAGCACTTTTGATTCCTCTATGTAACTGAGTTCTTAAGGTTTTTCTTCTAGAATAGAGATGGCCTGGATGGGAGCCTTGTGTCCAAAAATTTTTGTCCAAAAAAAACCCCAAAACATGTCTTATCACCTGTTCTACCGGTTTCAAGTTGACACTCACATGATTCTAATTTTTTTTAATATGTCTTTATTGATTTCAGAGAGAGGAAGGGAGAGGGAGAGAGAGATAGAAACATCAATGATGAGAGTCAGTGATTGGCTGCCTCCGGCACACCCCCGGCTGGGGATCAAACCCGCAACCTGGGCATGTGCCCTGACCGGGAGTTGAACCACAATTTCCTGGATCCTAGATCAATGCTCAACTGCTGAGCCACGCCTGGTGGGCGATTATTCTAATTTTTTAACTTCTTGTTTATATATTAGCAGTGGAAACCACTTGTAGCTTGTGGCTCATTTCCCAGACCATTCCCAGCCAGGGATATGGTGTGAGTAATGAGCATAAAAAAATAAGTATTTGTACTTTTGTCTGATCTGTCTAACATTATAAGAGCCACATTAATTAAGCAACTAACAAGAATTGCGTAAATCACTTCACATGCACTTTGTAATGAATGCCATTATTATCTACATTTACTTATGAGAAAATAGAGGCAACAAAACATTAATTGTCCAAAGACACACAGTTTTCACTGAGCAGTAGAACCAAGATTAAGCCCAACTTCTATGAATTCAGAAGCTTACCAATTTCATGTATTAATAACTTGGATTAAATATATCATATATCTGGCCTTAATCAAGGAAAATACATTTTTAGAAAATGTATATGGCATAATTAACAATATGGTTATGCTTTAAATAGAAGCCATTATTAGTGTATTACAGCTGGTTTAACATACGGTTTTAAGAAATAATAGCAAATGTAATGATCACTTCTGCTGCTACGTATTTGCAAATAAAAATGGGAAAAAGAAGAATAAGTAGCATGTCTACAGCTACTAGCATGGAAACCAAAAAGGAAACATCAAAGTTAGGACTGGAAGCTATTTACTAACCATTGTCCGGGGCATTTTAAATAAACAGTCTAAATAAATTCTGGTTGATTCAGCATTTTAGACAGCGTTCTTTAAAAGCTGGATTAATATCAACGCTAATTTGCTCCATTGTGTAAATTGTAGTGATTAATCTTTTTTGAAAGAAGTGTTCTGGGACAGGTAGAAAGGTGGGGTGGGGAAGACACATCTTATGAAGATGAATAAAAGACAGCATTTCTCTAATAAGGGGTTGCTAAGAAATCCTCTTGCCCTTTATAGTGTATTTTTGACATATTTTCAGGTGCTCATAGAAATGTAAGCTTTAATTTAAAAAACAATACATTACCCTTTGGCACAACATTTTACCATAGTGACTAATCAATATGGTGATGACTTTTGAAACAAGTAAGTAAATAAATGAAATTAAAATCACACCCTAAGGGGGAAAAAATTACCTCAAGTTCAACTTTCCAATAACTCTCTTGAAGATAATTAGATATATGCCGAGTACATAATATTAAGTAACATATGGAGATTTTTTTCAAAAGAACACTGTTGTCTTATTTTATTCTTCGTTACCTCTCTTTCTATTTAGCTAGCTACTTTATGAAATACAGTGCTATAAACTGATCAAATGCAAATACATGTCATCAACAATTGTCATTACATAAAATACATAAATGTCTATATTATATGTATATATGTTTGTATATATGGTCCTATATCTTCATGTATACATTTTAAAAGTAATTATTTGTACTTTTCTTATTAAGAAATAGATTTTGTGTGAACACGGTGTGGTGAATGATCCTCTGAGATTTTATTACACCCAAAGGTCCCTTTCTAGCCAAGTATGCAGACGCAGTTCCATGTGTGGGGGTTGCCATGACATGGGTCTCATGACCAGAAGGACTTCCTCAGACCTGATTATGCCACAGATGGTTGCCTGACCAACAAATACATTAAACATAAAAGGAGAACCATGGCTTTATGAGGAAGACATTTAAAAATTCTGTTTATCTACCCAAGTAAAGTTCTCTTTGGGGGAATTAATTAATATGAGAGATGCAAGGAATTTTTGCAGACAGTTGAGTGGAGCAAAATCTAAGTGATACATAAAGGATTCAGAACAAACTGTTTCACAGTAGAAACCAAGACTAAAGAGAAGTGTAAAGGCAAAGATAACATGAACAAAAGGAAGCGGGAAAATGAGAAACAGATGCAGCAGACACCCCAGCAACCGCACTGCATGCGTGGAGTCATGAGTTATCTTGGTGCTGTTGGACCTGATAGAGTTTCATTAATGACGCTTCACTCGACCGTGATGCTTTCATTTCCTTCGCTGAGGCATGTTCTTGCATTTCCTTTTTATCACGCACAATTTCACCACAAAGTGCCCACGTTAGTAGGGGTAAGCTAACCATATTCCTGTTGCTTGAATCTGAGTGAAACTAACACAATCATTGCAGTGGTCTGGAAAGGAACCCGCTACATGTCCCAGATATACCTGTATTCAGAGAAACAATGTAGAGCTTTATATCCATCATCCATCCCATACATGTCCTGGAACTTGGCATTCTTGTTGAGATTTCAGATCTCATTTTTTTGGAGAAAGGAACAAACAACATGGAGAGCCATTATAAGGGAATATTTTTAAACTTCATCTCATCTTCATGGCAAGAAAGATGAATAGCTTCTTTGGTGCGGGAAGCAAAAAGCAATATGAAAGTAAAGAGCAGAATGAACCTTACCAATGTGAACTGGCCCAGGGAATTCAGTCTTATTAATACCCTGTCGAGTGTGTAGGAGATTTAGCATTCTGCTTGTGTTCTCATAACCCACAAGCTTATGGTTTATGTACACTCCTGGATTCATGGGAGCAGCACAATCCTGCGATTATATCAAGTAACATAATGGGAAAGTGTTCCAAGAACAATGTTTACAAAGCCTAGCATTTGGAAAGTATTTATGTCATCAGAACACATCTAGGCCAAAACTCTCATTGTTTTTCATTTAAAACATGAGGCTTAGAAACATTTGGTAACTGGCTCAAGAACACAAAAGTTATTTATAATCAGGTCCAGGATCACAACATGTTTTTTCATTTTCCATTTCAGTTTTTATTCTGTTTCCCATGTTTTCTGCACTATTGCATAGATTCAGCCCTTTCTGCCTGATGACACAACTCTTCAGTTGATGGTCGCAAGGTTTATGCTTGTGCTTGATTTAAAATTTGGCCTACTGTGAGACTTACTGCATAATAGTAAATCTTTAATTTCATGAAAATTGATTCAGCAATGAATACTATATTATAATGCATCACTTTATGTAATCCTATTAAAAATTAAAAAACAAAGTGAAGAAACCCGTAGAAGCAACTATCATTTTCCCATTTTAGAAAGGAAAAAATTGAATTTCAAGAAGTTTTAAATAAAATACCCATAATAACAAGATAACAAGGTAGAAGATTCAGACTTGCATATCTGATTCTTGAGAACTCAGTTTACCCTAAGTTTCTGCCTAGTCTACTTTTCTGCACACAATTCAGTTTCACTTGCTTAGACTCTAAATATTGCCTTCTTAATAGATTAATCACCTATTTCCTATTCTGTATGTTTGTGCCCTTTGTGCTCTTCTATACCTTGAATTTACAGGTAGTTTAGGCAATGGAACCACGGAAAGCCTCTGCCAGAACTATTGCTTATCAGCTTGCAACTTTAGCATCTCTCAATGTGATCTTCCCTTTTGTCATGTAAGATCTTCTACATCACTAGTGTTGAAGGGTTTATAGAGTCTTTGACGTCTTTAATAGATGTTTTCTGAAGAGTGAATATAGAGTTTAGAATATAAATTCCCACAGCATGCTGGAGAAATAATAACTTGATGTGTTCTAAGACACAAATCCTCCAAAACAACTGAAGGGCTAAGCTTGTGACAAAAAGGAGAAAAAGTTTCTCTTGTGCAGTTTATACTATTGCTTCTTCCTGTCTGCAAAGATGAATTAATGAATAAATACACAAATAAATAAAACAATCAATGAAAATATAGCAACACTAGTTTTAATTATTTTATTTAGTGGGTTATTTATTCAATAAATATTCTCTGAGCCCCAATATATAAATGACATTAGGCTGAACGCTGTAGAATATTTGAGGCATTAGTCTCTGTGCAACTCACGTAAGAGACTACAGACATGAATTGTGACAGTGTGATATGTGTACTAAGAGGAACTAGAGAAACATCACTGTAGATAGGGCAGACAGTCAACCATTATGATCAACCACAATTGAAATGTTCTTCCATAGGATACATCGCATTAAAAGTCGAAAAGTAAAGATCATAAAAAATAAAACAGTATGAAATTAAATATAACCATGATTTGCAAAGGTTTCTGGAATTTTCCCCCCTCAGCATTCTATTTTACTTTCTAAATGATGCATTTAGGAATCATGCATTTCGTTTTCTAAATGATGTTAAGCACTTAACAATTACTTAAAAAGTATTAGAGATACCTTTATAATATTGCAGCTGAAAATGATGGATTTATTAGTTTATTCACACAATTACAATTTATGTGGCTTAAAACTTTAGGCTAGTTGATACTTTCACTCAAAAAAGTCCATGTTGTCATAGGAAAATAAACTGTTACTGTCCCTGTGATTTCCCAAGAATCTACTGTTCATTTGTTTTAAGAAATATTCTACTCTACAGAAGTTTTAGAACTAGCTAGCATCTTATATCCACCCTGTGATCCCTGCTCAGAAAAATGCTTCTGCAGCTGCTGGGTATAATCTTTTGTTTTAAATTTCTTAGTAATGTGATTTGGTATAGCAAAATCAAGAGGGCTTTAAAAGGAAGTACATGCTTGTAGGTACTATTACTTTATGAACCCTCTAATATCTCCCTGTCTCTCTTTAGTGTTAATTATGTGAATTCACATTATTGTTAAATAATATTACAAACCACTTCTCTCACCTATAAGCAGATTCAAAGTTGTATGAATGCCAGTGGGCCATGTGATGACTTTTGTACTGCAGATTTTAGTGTTGAGAAGAGCAGTGTATTTTGCCTCACCTTTAAAAAACAAAATTATTTTTGAACAAAAGAAGCTGAAAAGATAAATCTGATTAATTCGCACAGGTTTCATTAAACTGTGACTATTTTAACACTAATATAGGGTGAGGCAAAAGTAGGTTTACAGTTGTTTGTATAAAAATAATATAATTAATAAATAATGAAATTATACAAGAGTAAACTCTGTTTCACGTACTCACAACTCTAAACCTACTTTTATTTCTTTATTCCTCAAGAATTATCAATTCTCTACTGTATTCCAGATATTTTAGTCATTACTGTGAATACAAGAGTAAAAGATAGAACGTTATATAAACAAAATATATAATATGGTGACTGCTGAGAAGAATATTCATTTTCTTCCTATGTTATAAAAGGAATGTAACCTAGGTCCCTCTCCATAAGGGGAATTTTGAAATAAACATAACCATACTCTGTCCACCCCTTCACTCTTCCAAATAATAGAAGCGGTACTAATCTGAAGGACCAGAATCTAGTTGTTCACTGGGAAGGGTGTTTATCAGGAAGAAGGGCACTGATCTACAAGGCCATAGGTTTTATTATGTTAACTCTTTTGCCAAAAATCGGATGCTAATCAAGTGTTCCATACTCCACGGAGCTGGATAGAGCTATTTGGGCTGAACCTACCATGCACATCAAACTCATCTCACATCTGATGTTCTGCATTTAGGCTGGAGTAGGACATGCTGTGATCTCTGACCTGTTTTAAGAGATGCTATAAGTTAGGGGCTGTTAAAAACTGCCTGTAAAATAATAAAGCTGATAGTTTGAATGTGCCTGGGCCTCATCTTCTTTTTATGTTATTTAGAAAAGAGCATGGAGTCAAAAGAAAAAAATGTAACTGTATGGTGATGGGGGTTAACTAGACTTGTGGTGGTGATCATTTCACAGTGAATCCAAATATTGAATCATTATGTTGTACACTTGAAACTAACATAATGTTATATGTCAATTACCTCCAAAAATAGAACAAATCATTAATGATTTGTATCACAAATTACAACATACTAGGAGACAAACTTGAGAAGGATTTTACTTGAAAAGTCTCAGCTTTGCAAACAAGAGGTATTGGGAAATGGTTACAGACCTTGGGTGTCAGGCAAGGTATATTTATAATAATATATTGAATAGATATAATACTACTACTAAGAATTAATATTCAGAGAATGCTTTTAATGGGCCAGGTTCTATGCTAAATACTTTACACAGGCTATCTCCTTGACTCCTCACAACACCTGAATAAGCAATATTTTAACAAATGTTTCAAATGTCCTGTCTATTCTAAGTTATATATATAAACTATTATATTTTCTCAAAAAAAAAAATCACTGCAGTAACTTCTATTATTATGTCTATTTAACAGGAAGGACACTGAAGCACAGAATATTAAATGAATTGCTAAAGATCACATAGATATAACTTCTAAGATGTTCTTATGCCAAAGACTCTACTACAGAAAATGATTTTTTACAAACTCTTCTGTAGCATAATAGATAATCTTAGCTTTAGAAATAACAGTTAAAAAGCCAGAGAAATATGAGAGAATGAAGGAAAGCAGGAAGCTACTTTGAGAATTTGAAGACCAAAGTAGTCTTAATGTGAAAGTAAAGAGAAGTGGAACCAGAACAATATATCTAGAACTAATGGCTTTGAAATGTGGAGCTAGGAAAAATATATTTTGTTCATGACAGAATCATCGAGAAATACTAGGGCTCAGAGAACCCTAACAGAGGAAAGAGAAGATCTCAGAAAGCAACGAAAATGTTTCCCGAGAAGGAAACCTTCTCCAAAAGTTATTGAGAGACTGTTTCTTAAAGTTAAGATAGGAAATTAATAAAGGAGCAAGAGACTAGAGAAATTCTATTACATAACTGAACAGTTACATTTAGTATTTATATCAGATCTAAACAAATCTGCGGAGGAAATTCAAGTTAGAGTATCTCAGAAAAGGAAAAGTAAATATAAAGGCTATTGA
Source organism: Miniopterus natalensis (assembly GCF_054644295.1). Taxonomy (NCBI): domain Eukaryota; kingdom Metazoa; phylum Chordata; class Mammalia; order Chiroptera; family Miniopteridae; genus Miniopterus; species Miniopterus natalensis. The sequence continues at coordinate 183,061,725 of NC_142081.1, read as the reverse complement.
TAGAATATCAGATTTTCAAAACTTAAGGTGAACCAAGCAACTACAGAATAAGCGAGTCCAAAACTAAATTAAAATTTGTGTTGATGAAAGAGTGTTGCCAGTGTGTCTAAGAAATCGGGTTGTAACATTAGGATTTGTTTGAATAATAGACAGTTTGTACTAGCTTTGCTTTCATATCTCATATTATGGAAGAATTCATTGCTCTATTTTTGAAACATTATGCTGACAAAGATTGTGTGGATTTTTCCTCCTAAAATATTAAGAAAAACCATCTTCAAGAGGTTTGTATAATAAACAATACATACAATTTATATGTACATTAAACAAGATCTAAGGGAGAAGAGGATAGTGTTCAAAAAGGAAGAATAGATAAAAATAATCTGATAAAAGAATATAGATCACAGAGACCAAAAACTTATCAGGCATAAGGGTTCCACATCAGGACAGATGACTTAGGCTCCAGAGAAAGAGAATCGGTAAGATACACACACACACAAATTTATATATTAAAGTGTATTTATGTGATTATAGAGACTAAGAAATTCCATGATCTGCCACCTGCAAGCTGGAGACCCAGGAAAGCCAGCGGTGTAATTGAGTCCAAAGGCTCGAGAACCAGGGGGCTCATAGTTTAAATCCCAGTCTGAGGGCCAAATATAAGATGTCTCCACTCAATCAGGCAGAAGGAAGCAAAAAAGGAATGCTTTTTTCTCTGCTTTTTTTCTAATCAGGCCCTCAAAGAATTGGACAATCCCAGCCACATTTAGAACCATCCAGAATGACCAGGGGACCCCTTGGCCAGTCAAGCTGACACATAAAATTAACCACCACGGTCAGTTGTTGCCACAGTCATGCTGTGTAACAAACCATTTCGAATCTCAGTGGCTGACAACACAATCACCCGTTCTTATGCTCCCGGGCCTGCAGGTCCACTGTTGTTCAGTTCGCCTTGGATTGGCTTGACTGGGTGACTGTGCTTTGCGTTGTGGATCAGTTGCCTTGTGCTAGGCTGAACTGGTTTCCTTCTGGGTTCTAGACTGAAGGGGATATAGCTACCTTGAGCATAAGTGTCTCATCCCATAAATCCAGATTACAAACCTACTTAAGGGCTCTGTTTTGAAATATGTTAAGATTGCATTAGTCAAAGCAAGACAAATATCCAATCTCAGTGGTAATGGGACAAGGGTTTACATGCTATTCTCAGTGAAGGAAGGGAATGAATGAGTATTTACTAAGCAATAATCCAAACTATGGCTGGACAAAAAGATGTTAAAGTTGCTGTTTATCCATATATGACGGCTTCCATTTTGGACTGCACAGATAAGACATTTCCATCATATAAACACTAGGAAACTTTTACAAAAATAACTTTTCAGTATTGCTTGTGATAGTCATAAAGTGAAAGTAAATCAAAGATCCAACAAGTTCAGAATAGATAGAATAGCTGTGGTATATTCATACAATTCTAAACTAAACAGAAAATGAAAGAATTAGAGCTACACTCAACAGACTGGATCAATATTAAATTAATACAATTGATATGATTCCACTTATGTAAAAGTCAACCAAAAATGAAAACCAAAAAACAAAAATGTATCATATTTTGGGTTGAACACATAGATTTAAAAAATCATAGCACAAGTCAAAGAAATAGCTAGGTTTTTGTCAAAACCTAGCTGTGTGCATACATACCATATCCACAAGGAAGAGGAGTAGGAAATGAATGAATGATTATGAGAAAGATCAATATTACCTCAAATTTTTCAGGCTCAAACCTTTAAGATAACCCTGAGTGGGGATGTATGAAGAAACCTGAAGCTTTCTAATTATATATTTAAAGGAACATTAGGGTGTTTAAGTAAAAACATTCATCAGGCAGTTGTAAATTTAAGGCTGAAATCACAGAAATTGGTTTGGGCTGAAATGATAGATTTAAGAATCATCCATACCAGGATAATAGTCAAAGCTGGGTGATTAGGTGAGAGTCTTAGGAACCAGGCTACAGGGAGAGCAAAACATAGAAAAGGGGAAGGAAAAGGGGAGAGAGAAATCCTCTTTGATGGACATGTAGCAGCCTGCCCAAAAGAAACTAATCCTGCATGTACTCAGTGCACAGGTGCCCTGGCTTCCCCACACTGCACTGGAATAAATTAACATGAATCTCCCCTGATGCTGAAAAGAAATCCTGGCATTAAACCTCTGCATGTTCAGCTCTTACCTATTTTAGAAATAACATAACCTTTCAAATGTTAGCTGAAACTTCAGTTTTCTGGATAAGCCTCTGTGGTTCCACTGGCCCCTGGCCTAAATCAGGCACCTTGACAAACTCTTTCATTCTCTACTTTCTCTTTGTAGCAATGATTCCAGATTGAAATGATAAATCTACAGGTTGCATATGGCTGCTGTATTCTAATTACCTCCTCCGTTAAATTCTACAAAATCAATAATCGTGTCATTTAGCTCAGCATTCTGTCTCTAGCTCTTACACAGAGGAGGCACAAAACATGCATTAGTTAAACAACTGAGTGACTGAATGAATGAATGGGTCAACCAGCCAGAGCCTTGTCCATTTGCACTCGTGGTATATCTCGTGTTCGACTCTTTCATCATGTGCTGACTACTTGACAAACGTGTATAGATTAAGGACAAAGATGGAATGAATTTGACACTTCCTTAACTTCTGAGTTCTTGCTAGACATTTTCAATAAGCATAAACATAAGCACATAAAAATCATCCTTTTATAAGACACCATAACATGGACATAAATGCACAAGTGTAAAAAAGAAAAGAACCACGTGTGGGTAAAAATGGAAACTTTCAATAAATTGAAGACAGCAACCCTTGTATTCTATTTCTTTTCACCTTTCTCCACATTTCAAGGGTGAAATAGTCTCCAGTTTTCTCAAATTATATCACACACATTTGATTATCATAAAATATTTGATGGTATCCTTAAGTTAATTTATTTATAAGCGCTAACATTCTTAAAGGCATTTTTTACCTTATATCTTTATTTGTGAAATGGGTAATGTTAAAATTATCAGGCAGTCTTTAAATTCACGCCAAGGATTCTTTCTCTAGGAAGAGGAAAAATGGTATAGAAACATTTGAATTCATTCATTATTTTGTCAAAATGGATTCTGAAAATAAAAGACACTGATCTTAGAATTTGGAAATTTTCTTTATTTTTTTCTTCCCTTTGTATTTCCAGGGTAAATGTTGTTAATTGCTTTGCTAAGCCCGAATCATTAAAGATTTGACACAATTAAATATGAGGATTAGGCATTTACCAATTCCCAGATTTATACATTAATCCAAGATGTACATAAATTGAAATTGTCATAGACATGCTTTCAACTCTACCAGATATTCTGAGAAATCTTTGGAAATTTAGGGATTACCACTAGCATACTGATATGGTAGAACTCATTTGGGTAGCTATGTCAGAAAGAATAGGTTTATTCAGTTTTCTTTGACAAAAACAAATATAGAAAAATTCTTATAAACTTGCACTGCATGTCTTTTAAGGCACTTTGAGTTCAATTTTTCTGAGATCAGATAAGTTTGAACAGTATATTTCTGATTTTAATTTTTGGGGAAAAAATACGGTGTTCACAATCATTATTTTCTTTGAGATTATAACATTCAACTTAAAAAACAACAACTTTTAGAAATCAATTACCAAGTTGATTGAAAGTTATTTAAATTTTGGTAAAAGTCTGAGTAAATTAAGACGGGCTAGGCAGACTCTTGTAGGAACAAGTATTCTGGGTTTCTAAAAATTCTAGTACACCTTGAATTTTAGATAAAGTTAATTAATGAAAGAGTCAGTCAGGTTATATAAATAGAAAACATTTAAGACAAAATAATAAATTGTTGTATTTGTAAGTTTTGAAGTGAAGGAAAAATACCTGGATATTTTCTTAGATGTTGGCTAAGACGATACAACTAAATAATGTAATTTTACTTCCTGAAGAGGATCATATTAAAATTGTGGACAAGGGCCTGGGCAGTTTGCTTCCAAGAGCCTTGTTTTAAGCTATCAGATTAAATTTTTGGTCCTTTTAACACTTAAATCTCTCATTGGCTTGGTTACCTAGGGCAGCAGGAAATTGGAAGCATCTAGACCTTTTCCTAATCACAGGTAACTCTGTCTGACACAGTGTGTTAAGTCAGAACCAGAAGTGAATGTAATAATACAGGGTTTCCCAGTAATCCTCATGTTTTATCATTGCTTATTGTTTTGCCTATATATTTATTACTAACTTGTCATCTATTTAATTCTGAAAATGATTTGAGGCAAAGTAAACTTAAAAAAAGGCAACTTTATAAAAAAGAATTATAAAGAAAAGAACAGGAAACTGAGGTTTAAAAAGCTTTATTCTGAGCTCCCTGGTATATAAATTAAGATAAAAAAAACAATAGGTTTAATCTAAGTCTCATATAAATCGTTACATGCAAAATACTTTACAGTAGTCCCCACGAATCTATGGTTTTACTTTTGTGGTTTCAGTTACCTGTGGTCAACTACAGTCCAAAATATTACATGGACAATTGCAAAGATAAAAATTAATGGTTTAAAATGACACATTATTGTCAGTAGAGTGATGAAACCTTGCACTATCCTGCTCCATCACGCCAGGGGGGGAATTTTCCTTTTATCCAGTAGTAGCCTCCTGGGTTGTCAGATCAACTGCAGTCATATTACAGTGCTTGTGTTCAAGTAACCCTTGTTTTCCTTAATAATGTCTCATTCATCTCGCTTCATCTAATCGTGCAGATATTTTGTCATCTGACATCATCACAAAATAAGGGTACAATAGAAATTTAGGAAAAGAGAAAGAGAGAGAGGGAGATAGAAATTACCTTCTCATAGTTTTGTTACAATATATTGCTATAATTTTTAATTTTATTATTAGTGGTTGTTAATCTTCTGTGCCTCATTGACAAATTTTACTTTATTATAGGTATGAATATATGGGAAAAACATGGTATGTATGTGGTTTGGTACTGTTTGTAGTTTCAGGTGTCCACTGGGGGTATGAGATAAGGGCGGACCACTGTATTAACAGTTTTCGATAATGGTGTTAGGTGAGACGTAATGAATATTTAACTTTGTACGGTGGAGATCCATACAGGATAGTTACAGACACTGTTATATGTGGTTCAGTCATTTCCAGTGAAACAAGTTCTAGCACCTGATAGAAGGGAGATGTAAGTGCATCCACTGTGATTTTGGGAGGGAAGATGGATTAACATTGGTGGGTAATTTGGTGAATGACAATACTTTCTCAAAGTGTAATTTGGAGAAATAAACATAGATTTGGGGGTTTTTTTAAGTGTAAATGTTTATGAATAGATATTGCATATTTGAAAGGTTACCTAATTTTATGTTCAGAAATTTGGAGGTCTTTCCTATTATTTTGATCATAGTATTTAAACTAAGTATTCTTGTCTGGAATAATGCTATCGTTCTTAGTAATGAGCAGGTAGAGACTGATGAGCTGATGTTGACATAATGCCTTCTGGAGTAAATAATGCGAAAGAAAATTAGAAGAAAAAGGCGTGTCTCTAATTATTTAGCTAGATGCAGCAATAGGCTCCATTGTAGCTACATATTCTGTTGGAATGGCTGAAACATAGATTCACGCCCAGAGAAGCTGGAAGGACATTCACTCACCCTGTCTTCATTTATTCTTCATCTCAAGTACCGATTTGCTAGAAACACATTTGGCATAGCCTTAGTAAGGTCTTTGACAGAATCTGTAGGTAGATGATTTTGTTCCTGGGGCATCTTCATATTATGACTGTATTTTACTCACATTCATTATGACAAAGTAGAAACAAAACCTGCGTTACACTTAGATGGGGAATGATCAAACCTCCCCACTTCCCATCTTCTCAGTGCCACAGCCAGAATGAAAGCACATGCAAAACATGAGGGGGGGGAGCTTAAGGAACAGGAACAGTCCCGAGTGCATGGAGGGAGGGTGCCCACTTACACCAGGGCGGTGGCAGGCCTTTGCGTTGGAGCCGCGCAGGGCAGGCAGTGTCTTCCTTTAGAAAACCACACAGGCCTCCCTTGTCCCCACATTTCCACTTCCTAACTAATAACAGGGAAGGAAAGCTTCCGTGTGATTCTGTTATAGCCTATAACCGCGGTAGAGCTGAGATTGCATTTGCTATTTTGTCCTCTCTTCGCTCTTGTTCAAAGGCCAGTGGTTAGCAGATCGTATTTGAGCGGCAGGGCCTTAGTAATAAACTGCCTTTGGCTGGTGCTTCTTTTGACATTTATGACATGCCAAGTCAAACTGGAGTTTTATTAAAGCCTTCATGCTCACTGCTTTTATTTTATTCATTGGCTCTGTTTTTATAATTTTTCTATGTACAAAAGGCACCTATCCCGTCGAGTTTCCTGATCCATATCTAAACTGTTCAGTTGGAGGCTTTATCTTCTGACTTTATGTCATTTTATGATCCAGGCTCAGGTGACAGATCACAAAAGGTCTTGCCACCTCTCCCCAATAGGATTTTCAATTTTATGTAATTTTGCTCACTGGAATCACTTTCTGTTATTCTGAAAATGCCCGGCCAATGAGTCTCCCAGGGATTTTGCCAAGGAGGACAACACTGCTGCTTTCTGCTCTGTAACCAAGGGGGAATGAAGCTAATGCAAAGGGAATATGCTGTTATTGTTTGTGCTGTTGACTAAATTCTTGCAAAGCTGCCTTCCCCCCTCCTCCCCTCCCCTCCTCCTCTCCCCCCTCCCTTCACTCCCTGGATCATAGCTCCACATCTGCAGTTACATGTTCCAGACCTATAGCAGGATATCCTGCAAACCTGGCACAACCTTTGCCAAACAGCTAAATTGAAACATTTTAAACCATTCCCAAGTCTATTTCTAATTCTGTGTCTTTTGTTTCTGGGGATGGAAACCATGCCTATGATTAAAATCTCACTGCTAACCCTGACTTTCTCCTTTACAGAGACTTTTAAAATCATCTGTGACCTTATCTGTCGCTGTCCTCACATTTCCACCTTTTCATGGCATGAGTTTTACTCACCTATACTCTGTGACATGTAATCTAGGTATATGAGCATAGAACAAATTGTTACTTTTTAGTAAGACACAGAGGTTTGAATAGAAATTTTGTCATTTATTAATTTTTGAAAAGTAAATTTACTTTGATTCTATGTTGGAAACTTTCTATATTTTTATATTTTACTCATGTAACAAGTATTTATTTAATACACTATGCACTGAATCTATGTTCTATTATGAGACATCCAATGAAGAGCAAAAGGGCAAGATTACTGCCTTAATGAATCTTGCAGATAAGGGGTAGAGAGATCTGAAATGATCCAATCAAATTGCATAATTACAAAAGAATAGTAAGTGCTATAGAGCTGAAGTATAGGATGTAACAAACATGTGACATTTACATTAGTACTCCTTTTAGAAAAGATAGTTAAATTAAGGCCTATGTGATTAGATGGCAGTGGTCAACCAGGCATAGCAGCATGTAAAAATACTACAAGGCAAGAAAATGTTACTTAGAAATATGCAGAAAATATACTTTCTTAGATTTTTAAACCATATTAAACAATTCACTGTAAATTATAATAATGGTTTGGCTAAATTTATACCTGAATTGTGACACTGTTTCAGAGATTATTTTAGAGTGACTAAACACATATTAAATTAGTGCACTTTGCAGTACCTAAAGTCATTTCACAAAAATAAATTTCAAAAAGATAGGTTATTTATAAACCTGTGATTCCAAAATAACCGCTTTTCTGCATTTATCTTTATAAAAAAACCTGAATGGGTCAGTGCTAAATAAAACCTTAGGTTATATGAACTTGTCCTGTCAAAATAGCTAGTATACATGATCCACTAAATACAACTATTGAAAAAAGATTTCAGTACATTACACAGTCACACTTTAGCAAAGGAATAATGATAATTATTATGATTAATAATTTTAGAAACCATATTGTTCAAGGGGATCATCAGGTTCTCTGCATTGTAAAAATCAGTTTGAGACAAATAAAATGTTTACTCTTTCCCTTTGGTTTCTTCATTTCCCTAAATGATTGTTGTTAATGACTCCCAAAATTTGTCTGTAAATTTGAAGCTATTATATGTATTTATAATTCCTTTTGACATTCCTAATTCTTTTTTTTAAATTTATCTTTATTGGTGAACGTATTACAGACCCCCTCCACCCTGCACCCCACCCCAGGCTGTCCCCACACTGCTCTCTGTGTCCGTGGGTCACGCATATGTTCATATAAGTTTTTATTAATCTCTCCCCACCCACACCCACACCCGCCTTCCCACTGAGATTCATTAGTCTATTTCATGCTTCTATGCCTCTGATGCTTCTATGTCATGCTTCCTAATTCTTGAATCTTAGTATCATTTACATTTGTTTTCTCAAAATGTATAAACTATTTTTTGCTTTCATTCATTTCATCTATGATTCCCTCCTTTTAAATAATGGACCTTCTTATGCATATCAGAATTTCCAGATTTCTATCTTATAAATATCCTTAATTCTTTAAATGTGATTGCATTTACGGACACTATAGTTCAAAAATAAATAGATAACTGCAGCTACCAAAATTTTATTCCCAAACGCTGTGTGTGTGTGTGTGTGTGTGTGTCTGTGTTTCTAGATGGGGTATTTTCCTCGGAGGCAAATCTATTTAATTACTTAAATGACATTAGTTTGCAATTTTTAAAATTCAGTAATTTAATAGCCTGTTTATCTCAATTTCTAAGCTCAATTTTATAAGTAAACTTGACCCATGCTGTCTTTTAATAATTCTATTAGTTTTATTTAATAATAAAACTGGATTCCTATGGTTCTTTTTTGACATTTAAGGGGATGAGTGATGAATACAGAGAGTGAGCAGTCTTTCTCCTTGCTTATGCAATTATCCAGGAGGATACAAGGCTCACAGATCTGTAGAGTGCTGAGCCATCCATATTTTTGTCTTTTAAGCAGGATCAATTACATAAACTAGCACAACAGAGCCTCCCATAGAATTAGCCAGTTCTTCAAACGTCCCCTGATTCTCTGTACAGAGCAGTGGATTACATTTGAAGCTGCTCAGGCCTTCATCCTGGATTTGTCATCCTTGCTCTTTGTGTGATCCGGGTCAGATCACAATGCGCCTTTACTTCAGCATTCACAGCTATAGAAAGAAACTGCTCCTATGGGAGCTTTCTACATTATATAAACATTTTAAGGTGGCAATGGAATCAGCACATTTTCAGTATATTTAACACTAAGTAATACTTCTGATAGCAATTTATATAAACTGTTCTAGCCTATGTTTAAATAAAGTCAAATATTGAGAAGCTTGCTTATTTAATATTAAGACATTAGTCTGTAAGTGAATTTCCTTTGAAAGATATTAACTTTATTAAAAGATATATAGAATTTTATGTATTATTTTTCTATTTAGATGAAAACTAATATTGATTGCAGTTTTTGTCAAGTATTAGGTTAATGGTTTAAATATGAAGAACCATGTTAAATGGTTCTTATAAAGAAAAATACAAGTTTGAATCACTTACACATTTTTCTTATGGTCTCATAGGCGGCAAATTATAAAATTAACTTCAACATTTTCTGGATCAAGAGCCTGTGATATGTAAACTTCCCTCATAATTACTTAGGGTGAACTTAAGTTGGACAGACATTCTCCCTTTCTCACTTGAACATGTTACATTCATAGCATTATCCTTAAGTGCAGATCTAAATTTGCAATGTCTGACTGACATAATTAGAAATTATATGTATTTTTCGCATTTCATTAATAACTTCATTTTTATGATCGTCAAATGTGTATTTAAATACCACAGCTAAAATTTTCAGAATTTCTTCTTTTCTACTATAGTGTATCAGTTGATTCTCAGCCTCATAACAAGGCCTGCAGGTTGCCAAATTGCCTTTTAATGTCAGATTGAAGCTGTACACTGCTCTCAGACTTGTTAATATAAAGTGTAAACAAGACAAAACCCACAGAAGGTGATTAGGACTCTCCCCTCCAGTCTCCCTTTAAGTGCTCCCCCCGATTCCGCTGGCTACAGTGTGGGATCCCACCTCCTCCTGTGACATCTGGAGCCATTCCTCATCTGGCCTCCAGCTTCTCTTTTCATGCTATCTTTGCCACCTTCTGCCTTATAATTTAACAAGCCCAAACTCTCTATATTTTCCCAAAGGTTCCATCATGTTTTCTATATGCAGATCCATTCTGCCCTCACTGAAATGGCTTTCTCTCCCCACTTTCCTCTTTACCTCACTTGTCAGGCATCAGCCCCTCCAGGATTTTGACCTGACCTCTTAGCTTGGGTCAACTATATCTATATCTTCCTTTATGATAGCTTTTACCCCAGTGCATCAGATTCGTCTCTGTATGTATCCTTAAGTACTGGAATGCAGACTGCCTTTAAATGGGAGCATGCCCTATTCATCCTGGCATAATCCTACAAATAGCAGCTACCTAATAAGTGACTCTGAGTGAAAATGAATAAAAACTGGTTGTGAAACATTAGTCTAAATAATGCTTTTTAGCACATCAAATGGAAATAAACAGACTTTACAACACCATAATTAACCAAAATGTTTTATTAATTGAACTGTCCAGTAAACTGAGGTTAAACAAACTCATTGTTTCAGTCTTTTTAATGAAAATATTTCTAAAAAATGGGATTCATTCTGATGTTTTAGCATGCATATATTATGCACATAATATCTTTCTGATGATTTATTATTGATATTCTATCACTCAGTATATAAGCATTCTATAGAATTTTATTACATACAAGCATGCTTTATTGGTTCTGGTCTTAATTTTATTTGCCCATCACATTGTAAGATATTTAAAGTAATGAAATGCCTCCTGTATTAATTCTCCATTGAGTCAGCAGTCTTGGTCAAGAATTGCTCACTATCATGTCCATATTCTAAAGAAGAGAAATAAGAAAGTAAAAGAGGGCATGTCTTATGAGCTGTTGCCCTGAGAGTGCTCTCATCTCCTAGGGATCCTTGCTATAAGGCCTTCTTTATTTTTTTAAATATGTTTTTATTGATTTTAAAAAGTGAGAAAGGTGAGAAGGAGAGAGAGAAACATCAATCGGTTGCCTCCCATATGTGTCCCAACCAGGGTTCGAACTCTCAACCCAGGTATGTGCCCTGCCTGGGAATTGAACTGGTTGGCATTTTGGTGCAGTGGACTGTGCTCTACCAACTGAGCCACACCGGCCAGGGCACAGGCCCTCTTTAAACCAGGGCAGTTTTCAGTGGGAGGCTCTCCACTGATGCTTCTTATATCTGTTGAGGCTCACCTGATTAAGTCAGGCCCAGTCAGAATAATTCCCCTTTTGATTAGATGGAAGCCAACTGATTTGGGACAAAAACCAAAAGAATGATATCTTATCATGATTACAGGTCAGCTTATACTCATGAGGAAGGGATTATTAGATAGGGGGTATTGAACAGGGGATGGGAATTTTGGCAGCCATGTTAGGATCCTGGTCACCTTGCTTCTCTTAAAGTTTTACCATTATAAAATATACAGGAGATGAAACAAAGTTTTTATTCAACCTAGGGCAAATCTTAGTTATTTTTAATACATGCATATACAACTTTTTTTGTGTGATGGTCAGACTTCTCTTAAATTTTACTTCTCATGTATAAATTCAATCATTTATTCATTTTTAAAATTTACAAAGTTCTTGCAATTCTAATTACTTGGATTTTTAAAGAAGGAACTGAAGGTACTAGTGACTCTGGTGACATTTAATTTAATATTGAAAGGAAGGTAGATTCTTTCTACTTACTGTTTCTTTCAAAAGGGCAAAAGCACCCCAGAAATATCTAATTTTCAATTCAAAAATATAATTTGTACCAAACAGATTTGAGCTTTCAGTGGGTAGGATGTTTAATTAAATTACCTGAGTCATTAATAAAATTTCACCAAGACCTGACAGTCCCCTTTTATGTGCTTGTCTCAACGCCCTTCTTTTCAAATACTTTAAATGTCTCTGAAACTAATAACCATGTAGAATGCCCTCCTCTTTCACACAAAGATGTACTGCAAAAGAAATAACATAGGTTAGGTATATTGAAATCTCTCACTATGCATGGGTGCTTTCCAACTCTAAAGCAAATGCTATCATTTTATTGATTTTTTTTTACATGAACTAATTAGTTGTAGAGTGTCAGTGTCTGATTTCAAAGTCAAATGGAAACTATTAGTAAAGATTTCAAGATTCAAACCTCAGTATTTATTAATTTTATAAATAGTTTTATCTTTCCCTCTTTTCCACAGAAAACTTCAGGTGATATGGTAGTGACACGATATTCTGTACAAGTCATTATTCAAGTGTTCACCTAAACAATAAAAGGACCCCTTTCAAATCTGAGTATTATAATTTTAGCTCAGATATAGAAAATATTATGAACACAAATCAAACACTAAATTCTACAGTCCAGAAAGAATGATGGTGTCTCCCTGAGACTTAAATTGCTATATTTTACTGTAGAAAATGTCCAGAGAAAAGCACAGTAACATTCTTAAAAATAAGGGATGGGTTGTTATAGATTATTTCCTGGGACCTTATATGAGTGGGCTTGTTCATGTTGATTTTTAATGCAAGCAATCCTTTTAGATCTAGTTGTAATTTGATGGTGCTACATATGCTAAATTTAGCCAGTTAAATATGACTTACAGACTAGATAGTCTGAACACATGGGCTTGACATTCTTAGCATTAACTTAATGCTAAATTAGTTCTGTCAAGCCAGCCTTTGTGGAGAAGTCTAACTGTCTAACCATGTGACTAGAAATATGAAATAAGCTAGCATTTATCGAACACTTATAAGCCAGCATTATATTAGTGCCTGAAAGTGGTTTCAGGCACTAATATAATGCACAAAATTTCACAAAAGAATTAGTCTTATTATCATTTTATAGGTAAGGAATGTAATGGAACAAAAGATCATTTATTTAGTGTAAGGGGTAGATATTTTTAATTGAATTTATTGGGGTGACATTAGTTCACAAAATAATACAGGTTTCAAGTGTACAACTCAACAAAACTTGAATTGTCTCCCTTCTAAGAACATGCCTGCCCTGTCTACAATAAGCATATTTGTGCAAAGCAACAGATTAGAGAATGTCGAAGGATATGTTTTGATTCCATTTAACAAGATAAATCCTGAAGTCTATATTCCCTGTAGGGGTCAATGTTCTTTCTGCAGGCTACAGAGTAAAAATCAGGCATCATGGGGACGGTACAACTTCCTCCAATTAAAACACAGAATGAAGACACACAAGATTTTCCTTCAGCTGCATCAGAATAGATTCTTGAACTTTGTAAAAAATTACACCTCCAGGGAAGCACAGAGCCATGTGTTTGCTCTGTTCTGAATTACTTACTCAAGACTGGGTCTTATCTCCTGGAGCTTCATTCTACCAGGTTGAAGTTGTTCACCACCCTTCCCAGACCTTCTATCAATATCAGGCTTGTCTGAAATTATATTTCAGTATTACCTGGAGTAGTCAGTATGGTCCTGCATGGTTTTTCCCTCTTTGGATATTTGAAAGTCCTAGCAGACTCCATAGAGTATATTCATGTATGGAATTTATTTAAATATAAAATATACAGAACAGCAAGAGACGTAAAATTCAGGCAAGGATCAAAGGTTTGAGAGAAAATCTTTTGCACCTGAATTATACTGAGTCTCTAACTTCACTGCCAAGTTTGTGTGAGGAATATTAGCTTTGGGAAGCAACGTAGAAAAACTCAGTCTTTCTTTAAGTGGTCAAGCCAGGCTGGTCAAACTGCTTGAGGCAGTTGAACCATCAGAAAAGCTACCCCTGGGTAGGGTGGATTACCAGGAGACTTTCTAACTTTTAAAAGTACATAATAAATCCCATTGCTTTCCTGTTAGATAAGATTAAAAGAAAAAAAAAAACCATTGAGCCATAGCTGGTTTTGCTCAGTGGTTAGAGCATCGGCCTCCTGGGTTCGATTCCAGCCAAGGGCACATATCTCAGATGCAGGCATGTGCGGGAGGCAACCAATCCATGTGTCTCTCTCACATTGATGCTTCTCTCTCCCCCTTCCACTCTCTCTGAAAAGCAATGGAAAAAAAATATCCTTGGGTGAGGATTTAAAAAACAAACAAACACAAAACAGAAAAAACAGACTTTCAGGCACCTCAGACATAAAGATAGAGCTTTATCATTCTAGCTGTACATCATCTCTCTCAGGTGCCAGCTCTAAATTCTGGAGCCATTTCATGAATCCCCTTAGCTAAGGCTAGCCTGCATCTGAAACTTTGGTCACTAATCTCTGCACTTAAAACCCTTGAAAATGCCAGGCTTGAATGTGGAAAATCATTGGGTTACCCGGTTAACGGAGGGACATGGACATTGGCATGGGTGATCTTAATTAAGCACAGGAATTAGAAATATGGTTGACCCTTGAATGTCACAAGCTTGACCTACACAGGTCCACTTATACCTGGATTTTCCCCCCAATAAATACTGTATATGTATTTTCTCTTCATTATGATTCTTTTAGTAAACATTTTATTTTCTCTAGCTTATTGTATTATAAAAATACAGTATATATGGCATACAATATACAAAATATGTGCTAATCAGCTCTTTATGTTATTAGTATGTTATTATGTTATTCTGGCCAAAAGTAGATTATTAGTAGTTAAGTTTTGGGGAAATAAAAAGGTTTCGTGAATTTTTGACTGTGTGGTGGATCAGCACCCCTAACCCTCACATTGTTCAAGAGTCAACTGTACTGTCCCTAAGACATGTTAAAAACACATTCGGCTGAATTTCTGAATATCCCCTTCCATCCCCCAAGAAAAATCCCAGAATGAAGTCCAAATATGTCATCAGCTTCTTGCATTGAATATACCATCCCTTCATTTTAAACTTCAATTTAAACATAATAGTAAAATTCTCATGTGGGCATGTTGACCCAAAACCAGGACAAACCTAAAACTCAGCAGGAAATATTCCAAAGCAGTATAAATAATTATATTTCCCCAAATGTGAAGTTAATCATACCAGATAGTAATCTCATTGCTATTTGAATAAAATTTAATTATAGATCAGTCTCCACAAACTATCAATAGGCTGACTTATATTTAAACTGGGGTTCACAAATATGGAGAAGAGAGTTACACATATGGAAAGGGAAAGACCTAGAATACATTCCAGTGTGTGTGTGAATGCACATGTGTGTGTGATATGCATTGAAAGGGTTAGTATATACTTATAAGCTTCAATATAATTAATAGACATAGAAGCAGATACAGATGTATGTGCATGTGTTGATTTCAGATCTATCTGCTAATACTTGGGAGTAAAGAGACTCTGATACATTGAGCATTTCTAGCCCACAGATCTTAATTTCTATACACTGTTCTCCAGGACACCTTAAGGAAAAGGCTGACAAGAAATATGTCCACAAATATAAGGAAGAAATAAAAGATCAGAGAGATTATGTCACCTATATAACATCACAGGCAAGTAAGTGTCAATGAGAGCATGGATTTCTGGTTGAAAAGGTAGTCCCTGGGCCATAATGCCTGGGTTAAGATCCTAACATCCTTCACTTAACAGTTTTGTGACATTGGACAGTAATATCAATCATTAAACCTCAATTTCCTAGGCATTAAATCCATGCAACAATAATAGTAGCTGAGCAGGGTTTTAAGGAAAGAAAGTAGACAATATATGTAAAGTACAAAAAAAACTGTACATTGTAATCACTATATGTATTTAATTTTTATAGTTATTATAATTTTTATATTTACTGTTTCTATTATATAAAATCATGTCCGTCTGACTTCCCAATGCATCCATTTTTGAGAAAATATACAGAATTGATGCATGTATATTACCAATGATGAAAACTATATCAGAAAACGGATATTAAGACCACAGGGTGTATTTGTGAGAAAGTGAAGCAGCTGACCAAGGTAGCATGGAAAGGAAGAATTGAAGAAGAGTGGGAAGCGTGGTCTGACAGACCTGTTGGGAACAGATTATACTGATCTGTGAGAATAAATGCATATAGCTTTTGAAAGAGCATTGAGGGGAGCAGGTTTAACTTTGCACCTGTATGCAGAGAGTTTTTGGTGTGAGGGGGGAAAAATTGCCTTTATGCTATATTTGGAAAAGGGATAATCACTGAATAGTTCATATAATACTTACATTGTATTGTAAAAAATAAAAGAAGCCATCATAAATCCAAGATAATTGAACATGAATTCAAATACAAAATAGGAACATGGCCCGGCCGGGCGTGGCTCAGCAGTTGAGCATCGGCCTAGGATCCAAGCGATCGGGGTTCGATTCCCAGTCAGGGCACATGCCCAGGTTGTGGGCTCGATCAATGACTCTCTCATCATTGATGTTTCTATCTCTGTCTCTCCCTCTCCTTTCCTCTCTCTGAAATCAATAAAGATGTATTTAAAAAAAAAAAAGGAACATGTCATAACTATAGAAGATATATATTTCATTAATTTTAGTTTTATATAGTAACTTAGATTAGTCCAATAAGAGATTACACACAGAGACCCCATAGGGAGTGACTTTAATTGATACATGTCTAATTCATAATTATTAGAAATCTGTTGTTTCAAATAAGCTATGTGCTAAAATTATGTAAGTTTCTCCGAGTAGGTATTTTAATTATCTCCTTTAGAATCATTCTGTTAATTTACGTAGCTATTTTGTTTTTTATTGGCAACGCAAAGAAAAATCTACAAAGACAATCCAAATGATCAAAAATTGATGAGATCTTTCAGTTTTGTTTCATTTTTTAAAAGCTAGAAATGACAACAGGATAGTCATGTATATTCTGTATTTCATCATTTTCCCTCTCCATTTCATGCTAGAACAATGCAAAGTCAAAAATGTTAAGGAAGGGGGAAAGGAAGAAGTAAAGGTTAGATATAATGAGCAAAATGGACATTCACTCCTGGGTAATTGAGAGTAAATTCGGTATCACTGAGAAAGTAAGGGGCAGCGTCATTATCCCTACAATCCTGCGAAAATATGTTTGGGTCACAAAGCGGTGTTGCTGCTCTTCCATGTTAAAGATGAACCACTGGTTTCTAGAAAAGCACAGCTAAATTGGGGGTTTAATGACGGTTTAAATGGGAATGAAATTTACCAGACCTTGCACATGAAACTTCACTTGACCCAGAAGCACTGCTCCCTCGTTCTGCAAAGTCAGGGAAAGTCAGGAGAGTGGGAAGGAACTCACTGCTAAACAAAATGTGGTCCATTATTTTTTTGCCATTCCTGTTCTATTTCAATCTTCTTTTTACAATGGTTGGAATGTTGAAACTATCACTAATTAAAAGTTATGGTGGTTGCCAAACTCCTCAAAAGGACTAACATAAAGTTAAAAGAAAAAACCCAAAAGAATAAGACATAGCTGTTATAGTACAAAGAGAGCCTATTTCTAAAAAAAATATATTGCAAATAATAAATATATATATATATATGTGTATATATATATAAAACCATTCCTAAGTACAATTATAGTTCCTTACATGTTGTGACGCCTATAATGCTTCGGTGTTCTAGTCTCTTATTTTCACTCCGTTGCAGCCCTCAGAAAAAAGAGGTGGACCAGTTCCATGGTCCTAGCTATAAATGCAAATACAATGTAAGAAATATAGGATCTGCTAGAAATTTTCTCCTGGCCTTACAACTATTTATAAAAATATGAATTCTAATCACCATTGATGTGTATATTTATGTGTGTGTGTGTGTTTACCTCTAGATACAGTGATATAATTTATAGAAAACACTAAATCACTTCAAGTAGTCTTCTTTCTACTTTTGAGTGTTTTTTTCTGTCATGTTTAAAAAGGAACATTAAAAAATCACTTGCAGTGTAAACATATTTTAAAAAGTTCATTAGAAATACAGAGGTGAGCTTGCCTAGATCTGTGTGGAGCTGCTGAACAAAACAATAGACATAGTTTAAACTAGTTGAGAAAGTCAATCCAGGAAAAATTAGTTTTGATAATTCTGGAAGAAAAGGGAGGTGTAAATTTCTACTTGTAAAATGGAAATAAATATTTTGCTAGTTCTCCTAAGTCATTTCCTACAATCCAACTGTTTTTGGAAGATTAAACTCAGTCCATAAATCCCATCCCATCCCATCCCAATCTGTCTCACCTCACTGATTAAAAAAAGATCCAGATGCTAGGCTACATTTGGGAATATCAAAGCAATGAATAAGGCCTTCCTTTAGAAGAAGGATCTTGTCAAGTCCTCTAAAAACAGCAGTAACTACAACAACAAAAATGCCCACAAAACAAATAATTATGAGAAAGCAGGATTCAAGATGATGGTGGCAGACTGAGTGGAAGCTACACTGACACTCTCTGGGACCAAACTGGAATTACAACTAAAATATAGAAAAACCATCCTGAATAATCAATTGTAACTGAAGATGAGTTGGAGAGCACCCTCATAGCCGAGGAGGAAAAGGGGAGACCGCAGAGACTGGAAAGAAGTGCGGACACGAGAGGGCTGGCTGGGCTCCCACAGGCAGCAGCTCAAGGGCCGGAGGGAGATCTCAGCTGTGGGGGTTCCCACTGAGGACTCTGGGGCCTAAACTCCAGGTGGGCTCTCCAGCCCAGAGCACCAGACCTGAGAAAGGCGCCCGCCCGCATACCATCTGGCTGTGAAAAGCAGCAGGGTTTCTGTCTGCCCCAGGGAGAGACCCCTCTTAAAGGGCCAACGCACAAGTTTCGTGTTTGTAGCCGCACACCTTGGGCTCCAGCAGAGGGAGGGTTGAGTGGACTGGAGCTGTGTGAGGAGGGTCTGGGGTGGTGTGCTCTGGAGATAAAGCTCAGAGGGCACCTCTCAGGATTCCTGTGCTGAGTCATTCCCCCATACTGCAGAGGACAACTTTCTCAGGTGGACATTTACCTTCCAAGCAGCTTTTGCCTGAGGGGGAAGCAATTGCCCCACCCTGCTGGAAAACCTCTTTCCCTACGCAGAGGAGTTTATACAGCCTAAGTCTCCTGAAGAGAATCAGATTAATCAGCCTTCAGGCAGAGGCAGACCTCAGAGGTCTTTGAGTCTTTGCCTGATCTGCTTCTGGACCTGAGCCTTGGAAAGCAGACTTTGGTGTGCATCTTTGCCCTGTCCAAACACACCCAACCCCAAAAGAAGGGACTTCAAACTGTGGGTAGTTGATAACTCCGAACAGTGTATTCAAGGCTAGTCATAAACAGAGTCTGACATTGGCCTGCACCAGAGACCTTCCAAAAAGACTGAGAATCCTAGAAGGCCTACTTATAGAAACAAACCCAAGTAGGCAGCCAAAATGGGAAGACAAAAAAACAAGCTCCAAATGAAAGAACAAGAGAAGTCTCCAGAAAAAGAGTTAAATAAAATGGAGATAAGCAATGTTATCAGATATAGAGTTCAGAATACTGATTGTAAGGATGCTCAATGGCATGAAGAAAGATATGGAAACTATGAAAAATGACCAGTGAGAAATGAAGAATGACATAGCAGAAATAAAGAATACATTGGAAGGAATAAACAGCAGATTGGAGGAAGCTGAGTATCGGATCAGCGAATCAGAAGACAAGGTAGAAAAAAATCACTCAATCAGAGACCCAAAAACAAAAAACAATTAAAAACCAGGAGGACAGTCTAACAGAGCTGTGGGACAACATGAAATGTAAGTTTTTGAATCATAGGAGTGACAGAGGAGGTCGAAAGTAAGCAAGGGTTAGAGAACCTGTTTGAAGAAATAACAGCAGAAAACTTCCTTAACCTGGTGAAGGAAAAAATCACACAAGTTCAGGAGGCATAGAGAGTCCCAAGCAAGAAGAAACCAAAGAGGCCCACGCCCAGACACATCATAATTAAAATGCCAAAAATTCAACACAGAGAACCTTAAAGGAAACTAGAGAAAAGCTATCTGTTACCTACAAAGGAGCTCCCACAAGGCTATCAGATGATTTCTCATCAGAAACTCTACAGGCCAGAAGGGAATGGCATGAAGTATTCAAGGTAATGAAAAGCAAGGATCTGAAAACAAGACTACCCTATCCAGCAAAGCTATCATTCAAAATAGATGGTGAAATAAACAGCTTTCCAGACAAAAAAAGGCTAAAGGAATTTATTACCACCAAACCAGCATTGCAAAAAATGTTACGGAGATTGCTGTAATAAGAAGTTGAAATAGAATGAGAAATATAGGCATAAAGAAATAAAATGGAAATAAGTAAGTACCTATCAATAATAACCTTAACTGTAAATGGATTAAATGTTCCAATAAAAAGTTATAGGGTGGCTAAGTGGATAAGTAAACATGGCCCAAATACATGCTGTCTACAAGAGACCCACCTCAGAACAAAAGGCTCACACAGAATAAGAGTGAAGGGATGGAAAAAAAATTTTCATGCAAATTTATTTTCTATGCGTAATCTCAATCAACTTCAAAGATGCATTTACATTTTTTTGTCTTAATGGAAGAGGAAAAGTATTTCCTCCCTCTTCCCTTTTGTAACATTTTTTTAATCCAAGTAATTTTGTATCAGTCATTGAGTTCAATGCCATTGTTCTGAACATGATTCCTTCTCTTCTGATAATCTCAGGTTTTCTGCTTAGGTCGCTCTGCACTTTGCCATCCGTCTGTGTCCAGTCTCACAGCTCCTCCAGCATTCTGTGCTAATAGCTCCTCACCTACTCTGTGATATGATTCAGAAGTGATTGTCTTCTAGGTTGAGAATGCTCTTTCTCTGCTGGACCTTGCTTCTCCTGCCTCCCCATCCTCATTTCCTCTGCTCACCCGGGCTGGCCTCCTCTGTCAGATCTTACCATCTGGAACAGCTTGACCATGTCTCTCCCCGTCATTAGCTTTCTGTCCCTTTTGAAATCTTACCTGAAAACATATCTTTTTTCCTTTGCTTGTATCTCTTAATTTCATCCCATCAAAGCTTGTTTATTTATCATTCCAGCCTATAAACTTTAAAAAAACATGCACTTAAATTTGGTTCACAGAATGAGATAGTCTTCTTTTGTTGGAGTTTGATCTATTGCTAAGGTATGGAGCATATATCCCCCACAAACAGAGAGACCCTACTTGAATACGAGAATTCTGTAACTGGATCCCAGGCTGGTCTTGGTGTTCTCCAACCAGTGCTGCTGATGTGATGGGTTTCTGGCTGAGCTCCTAGTCCAGCACTCTCAGGGGGTTTACATTGGACAGTGGCTTGGACCATGTTACTCCTAGTGGTCTGAAGCTTTTCTTTTGTAAAACTGGGTAGACTAATCATAGTCACAGGTTTATCCCCCTCACCCCATCTTCTGAATGGGAATTGCATGTTAGAAATCCTTTACCTCCTTCCAAGAGGCACTCATCCTTCTGATGGAATATTTGGCTATCCTCATGTAACCTTCTATGAACAAGAAGTCCATGCCCTCCTGATATAGTGGCTGATCAAGAGGAAAAGCTGGTTTATTACTGGGAAAAGAGAGGCCAATCTAAGATAGACATTTTAATGTATTGTACACTTTGGAAAAATGAGACCCAATGTCTTATATATATCTTTGTTGATTTCAGAGAGAGGAAGGGAGAGAGAGATAGAAACATCAATGATGAAAGAGTTATTGAACGGCTGCCTCCTGCATGCCCCCTACTGGGGATTAAGCCCACAACCCAGACATATGCCTTGACTGGGAATCAAACCTCGATCCCCTGGATCATAAGTGGATGCTCAACCACTGAGCCAAGACAGCTGGGGTAATGTTTCATTTTTTTGTTGCCACTTTTTTTAGAGTAGGAGAGGGGAATGGGAATGATAGACCATCCGCCTAGAATATTAGAGAGAACCCAACCAAGGCAATGCATCACTAGGATTTCAGCATCCCATATGGTACTGGGGAAATAGAATTGACTGGGAAGCGAGATGTCTGATCCTGCCTCCGCTCTCCTGCTTTTACCTGTGTGACAGAAAAAAAAGAACTGAACCTCCTCACTGAATCTCAGGTTTCTCATTGATAAATTAAAAATCATTTGTGAAAACTTTTAGATGATTTTATGCTCGTGTTAGCTACAAGAAGACAGTTTGATTGTAATTTTCTACTGTGATTGATTTATTCCAATATTTTTATCTTAACAAAGTCACTTTGTTAAGTCACTTTGTTAAGTACGGCAGAAACATACTTTTGGTAATTTCCTACTATTTTAGAGAAGGTGAAATATGGTATTCTGGTAATTTCTAGGAATATAAAGGACTGGTTAGTTTAGATCCTTCTTTCTATTTTCATCTTTTATGTAGTCTCGGCATTATTTTGCTCATATATCTCAGAATTATATGTAAAACTAAAAATTAATAATCTCTGACTTATTGAATATACAGAAGAAAATATTTTGTGAAAAAAAAAAAGAAAGTAGGACACACATGATGCTATTATTAGCTACAGAGTGTCTGGGAGCATGGGGGTGGGCAGGTGATACAAACTGAAGTGCTAAAAAATACTTCAATGGGGAAGGGTAGACCTGACACCTGATGGGCAAGTAGAAGTCAAAAGGTAGGGAAGAGAAGGGAAAAAATAGGCAGAACAGCCTCTCTGCAAAAGCCGACATAAGAAAGCTAGCCCACGAGAAAGCATGGTATGTTGAGAACATGTGAAATGATTTTTTTTTTTTTTTTTTTACTGAAGGATGGGGTGTTTTCACATATATTGTCTTATGTGGTTTTCAAAATAAACTCACCAGGTAGAAAGGGTGTTTTTCTTTTAAATCCATTTTTCATGTCATAACAATTCTGGGAGGGATATGAATGTTAAAAGTATCCTCAATAACAATGGTGGGTTTGAATTAATTTTTTTCTATTACAATAAAACATGTGAAGTATAAAGAGGATTCTACAACACAGAACAGGACACAGTGATAAAAGCTGGTACTTACATAGTGACTACTTTACTCCAGGTGCAATAAGTACTTTTCATGTGTTATTAAACTCTTCAAGTCCCCGCCACCTATGAAGTAAGAACTATGATTATTATAATGTTGTGGATTAGGAAACCAAGAGAGATAAAGCTTCAGTAATTTCTCATGGCTAATATCAATGGAGCTGAGGCATGAATCCAAACAGTTTAGCTCCAAATCCCACATTCTGACGAGATGAACCCACTGCTTCTCTACTGTGTTGCTTATGTAATAAGTCGATGATTAGAAAGCAGCGTAAAATAGTTACAAAAAGGGAGGCATTTTTGTAAAGATGTGACCTATGAGATTTGAAGAGGAGGGGCCTATTATTTTAAGTTGAAACATTTGGTTTTGAAAATGTTTCAAAAAGAATTAGCAAAATAATGGGCCATTGTGCTGTTCCGCTTAGACGCCCTCTCGGAACAGAAGTGTTCATTCCACCTTCCACTGCTGAGCATGCCCACTGAAGGCTGGTGTCATTTCCCTCCTCAGAAATTACCCATATCTGACGCTAGCTGCCTTGCCCAAAATTATACTTCCTTTGAAGAGTGGCCACAATGGATGATTGGTGACCTATACAGACTGGTCATGTAACTTACCTAATGTCACAAAAATCCAAAAGGAAGACTATGACCCCATCCTTGTCCCACTCAAAGTCCAACACATTTTCATTTTACCTCATTTCCTATTGTAACTAAAAGCAGGACAAATTTATGTATGTCCATTTCATACAATTTCTAGAGCCCCATCATTTCAAAGTGCTCTCATAAATAAGTTTGTTTCAATAATTTTAACACAGACCAAAAATATAAAAGAAACCAAGAGCAATATATAAGAAGCAAAACGTTTGACATTGAAACACGCGATTATAAATGGTATCCTGTACTGTATATTCAATATATTACATAAAAAGTACATATATTTTGCAGCCTAAGAATGTGTTTCCTGGTATGGAATGGAAAGCACTATAAATCTGTGTGTTCTAGAGATGAGAAGAATCATTCTTGTTGATTCTAGGCATCTAAGCTGCACTTGGTAAATAGTAGGAATCAGTGGCATTGCAATCTAGGTTTTTATGTGCCATTGGATCTTTTATGATTCTTGCAAATGCTGGAATGTCTGCTATTTGAAATACTGTGTATAATAAAAAGTATATCAATTGTGCTTCAATGGACCCTAGTAGAAAATCTAGAATATTTCCAGCTCTTTAAATTCAGCTCCCCCCCACCCCCGAATTTTACCCGCAGTTGATTCAAGACATTTCCTCGTTATATTCAACAACAACTAGTTAGGTTCAATAAGGTAACAGTCTGAGCAATTGAAACCCCATATGCTGTGTTTCTTGCTGACAGCATGAAATCTGGCTTGAGGGCACTGATCTATTAAGCCACATGTTATGATCGAAGTGGTATTCACTGGCGATCATCATGGGAATCCCTATTCAGAGAATCTCAGCCTTGCACCATAGTTGCAAAGATCATTGTCAAAGATGATTAAAAGGGCTCATGTCAATGACGATTACTTTTTAAGACCCGTGAAATAGAACTGTGCATGCGACAGTGCTGTGCTCCTCCATCAAGGATACTATAGCACTGGGCTGCAGGTCTACAGAAACATGTATAAAAACCATAAAATAGCCAAGCTCTTATCCAAGTTTGGCCTCAAAGGAGCATCCTCCTTAATTACAGTGAACACAGATTCTGAAATCCTCATTAACTGTCCCCTGAAATAGTCAGCTTTGGAAAAGTAATTTGTAAGTCATATATTTATTTCATATATTCATTATATTTAAAATGAATAAATAACAACCTTCTCCCAAAGTCTCCTAACCTTTTAAATGTTCTCTAGTAGTAAAAATTACATTTGAAATCATGTCAAGTATAGTTATATAACTTAAGAAAATACTGAGAGTATCATTGTCCTCAGGAAAAAATTGTGCTGCTGTAAGCTTTATTTGTAGAGAAGATAAAACATATGACTGCATTATCATTGGCCTTTAGACAATACTTATATAAATAATTGTCCTTGTTTTAATGCTGAGTTTGATACTTGTGACTGTATTTTCTTGGAGGAGATAACACCATGACATAATTACATTAGATAGAGTTTCCTTGTCAGCAGTGTTGTAATTGTTAATATCAACCAACACATACATATGCAGTTTGAATTGACTTTCACAGGAATGATATTAGTGCATATGTTGGAAATGAACATCATTAGTTTATAGAAACACATAATTATATACACTATAACCTATACCTACATCACAGCAACACAAGACTTTTAGTAATGTAATACATTAGGTGATTGTTTATCTGAAAAGTGGCAACTTGCATTCATTGAGGTGGTTTCAATGTAGTAGGCCCTAAATATTTTATATAAATTAACTTGATTAATCTTCAGTCCAAACTATGAAGTGAATATTATTTCCCAGTTTTGTAGAGAAGATGACTGAGACTTAGAAAGATTAAGAATTTTACCTAAGTAAAAGCTAGTAAATAATGGAGAGAGGGTAGAAATGTAGCATTCTTTCACCAGAGCCAGCTTCTTAACTTTCTGTTTTGGGGCTTTGTTGATCTTCAATCCTGGAATGTGAGGGCTCACTCAAGCCTTTGTCCTGTCTCTATGGGTTGTTCTATAGTTACCTTGGGAGAGTCATGTAGCCCAACAGATCTTGATGTGATCAGATGTCAAATAAGGGAATTAAATTGGATACTTTACCAGGCTACTTTCTCTTACAAGGTTTTAAAGTTCAGAAATATATGAATCTCGCCCTGCTGGGCGTGGCTTAGCAGTTGAGCGTTGACCTGGGATCCAGGCAATCAGGGTTCGATTCCCGGTCAGGGCACATGCCCGGATTGTGGGCTCTATCCCCAGTTGGGGGCGTCTAGGAGGCAGCCGATCAATGACTCTCATCATTGATGTTTCTATCTCTCTCTCCCTCTCCTTTCCTCTCTCTGAAATCAATAAAGATATATTTTAAAAATATATATGAATCTCTTTAATCATGTTAAAATCTATGTCTATGACTAAATATGCCAATAGAATCTCTATATGTTCTAGACAATCATGTAGCCATAGTGGAAATTCGTGATTAATGTTCTTGATATTATGGAATCAGCATACTATGCTAATGGGGAGAGAAAAACAAAATTGTAAATAATTTTATTACACCTTAAGCTAGAAGTTCTTAAATTTAGTGGTGGAAAATAAGATAAAGAAAAAATAAAGAAGCATGGGGTGGGGATGAGGTTTGCAATTTTAAATAGTGTGGTTAGGGAAGGCTGAACTGTTAAGGTTCTGTTTGAGGATGAATTTGAAGGAGGTGAGGAAGCAGACATGGAAAACATCTAGAAGAGAAGCATCTGGGAGAGGAAGGAGCTCAAAGTTCCTGAGGCAGGGATATGGAAAGTGTGTTGCAGGAACACTGAGCAAGCTAGGATATTTAGAATGCAAACAGGAAGGAGAAAAGGTTGAATTTAGAGAAGTAGTAGGGGCAATATTGGTGAGACCTTGTGAGCGAATGAGGTGGGAGCCATTAGTTCTGAGTTTCTGAGTAGAGAGATAAAACACTCTGACTTCAGTTTTGAAAATATCTCTGCGCACTTTGTTGAGAATTGACGAAGACCCTTCTGGAGGCAGAACTACCTAAAATCAAGCATAGTGCTATCCTGAGACTCTTTAACACTGGCCCAGACTATAAGAAATAAATCCCTGGCTTTATAAGAATGTGAATCACTGAGAGGCCTTCAGTGCATCTGCTTTAATGCAATAGATGTGGTTTATATAAAGTATGCAATACAAATATGCAGGTAGGACATCTAGTTATATTTTGACACGTTACATGCAGAATCCTTAAGAAGCTATACTTTCAATTGTTGGCTTAGAAAAACATTAGCAATTGTTATTGACCTTGTAAAATATAAAACACGAAATGTTTTCTTTCACTACAAGAGAGGACACATCAATTTCTACTCTTGTAAAAATGCCTTGTGAGCTGTTGTTTGGCCTAATCAGACCACAGGAGGATTCTAACAATAGATGGGGCATTTCAGAAACCATGTTCAAGGTCGATCCATTGAAAAAGTGAGACAGCAATGGTCAGTGCCTGATCATAAAATAAGTAATTTTTATTTGTGGAAGAAATCTACATAGTGAAGGGATGTTGGTGTAACAAGGGCTGGAAATTTAAAGAAGTTTGTGCAAAGGGGAGGGAGTATGTAGAGGAAAAAATAATCCGCTTTGTTTCTGAATGAACTTTGCCTTTAGCCTTGTCAGCTCTAGAGCCACCTTTGCTTTCTTTTTGACACATCACTTAAGTGCAACAAATCAAACCTGTCTGATAGCATTGCCCGACGGAAGCCATCGTGACTGCCAGGAGGCCTGGCCGCAGCTGTGGCTCCCAGTAGCGCGCACTTGTGCTGTGTCATCTGAATTTGCGCTTCGATGCACCTTTAAAACATTCCCACTGCATAACCTGATTAGACTTGTGTCCCGTCTGTTCACTTGACTGCTGATGCTTAACAACCCTGCTGCTGGCACCGTCCACACATTTTAACTCCAGCAGGATTTTTTTTTCAGAAAGAAATACTTATGAAAATAGGCATTTCTAACAGCCTTCATTTTATTAGCCCCCAGCATTTTATTGCCAATATCCCAGGCACCTCGCTCTACTACTCACTTTGTCTCCCAAGAAGCTATGTTTATTGAGTCAAACTAATAATGTTTTGGCTATATTCATCCGCTGCCCTTATTTACTGTTTATAATATTTTCATTCACAGTCTTTCAGTGGTCTTTGAAAGTGTCCTTAGGCAAGTTCATGCAGTTCCAGTACATATTCTCCATGAGGCTGCCAGTTCCTTAAGGAAGACTAAAATATCTGCACACTATTTGGATGGTTGGATATATAGTGGGGAACTCAAGAAAGGACAGTGTCAAATATACATCATCCACTTTCAGAGACAGGCACCTATATGAGTATAACTCGGATGTTTTTCATGTATTACATGGAGGATTGGTATCTTGCAGAGAATAATCTTTCAACGAAATAAAGTCATCTCTCACCTCCGGTTTCCTTTTTGCTTGTGCCAGTATTAACAGTTCTCCCTATTACCAGCCATTCTAGCAATAACTGGCTCTGAAATTTCTTGCCGTTCCTTTACTATTTTTCTATCTCATTTCAAATCATTCTCCTTTTTAGTATGCTGAGCAATTTAGAAAATTTTCTTTTAAATTTAAGCTCTCATTCAGATTACTTCCACCACTCCAAATAACTCACTAAATTATTTTTCCAGACAAATAAGATATTCCATTGCCTTGTGAACTAGCACATCATCCAATAGTGTATAGTATACATGTGTTCTCGGCAGCTAAATACAACTGCTTGGATCATAACTGCACCTTTTGAGAATCTTCTTTAGTCTATGAAGCTGAAATAATCTTTTAAAGCTGTTGCTTTTTGAAATGACTGTTGTGTTTTGTTTTGTGTTTTTTTTGGGGGGGAGTCCAATGTAAAGTTCCAGGCATTGAAAGGCTTTGTTTTAAAGGAAATATTTTAAAAGCTTCTTGAGATGAGAAAAAAAAGAAAGATTTAGAAAAGTGACATTGGAACTTTGCTGGGGAAAGAGGCTGCTTTTCCTTCTGCTGATTCCCTGGGCAAAGAAAAAGAAGCTCATCTTTATTTTCCTGACTCCGTGGCCACTTCTATACCTTTGTTTCTCTTCTGTGAACTTCACAGTCCCCATTCTTTACAAAAAACACACAAATAAATGAGTCTTTTTAAAATTTTTATTACAGGAGTAATACCATCTCAATGTAGATAAAAATAAAAGTTATGTTGCCCCCTTTCCTGTGCTCATTTCTCATGACGCGCGCTCCCGTCCGGTGGGGCGTCTGTAACGTCCCGCCTGCTGCGACGGTGGTTTGTGTGCTTGGCGATCAGACATGTCACGGGACCAGTGACTGTGTGATACTCACGTTTACAGTTCTCACAGTGTCCAGCTCAGTGCCTCGTCAATAACAGACACCCCAAAATGTACACGGAGTTAATGAGAGTTAATAAACCATAAAAGAGAACCAAAAATGTTACAGGAAAATGCTAACTTGCATTCCTAAACAAATAGAGTGAAATACGTTCTCCAAAGAATGCCACATTATGCATTTTCCATTTAAAAATATACTAAATGAGTACACTGGATTAAAATCTTACATCACTTCTTATTGGCTATTTGCTCTGACTTTTCTACTAGATCCCATAAACCCCAGTGTTCCTAGAAGTAGCAATCAACATTTATTATTCCTGAGGCCTTACTTATAAACCTCAATTTTCTTTTAAGAAATAATTTTGGAGAATGATTTTCATATATATATATATTATAACCAAAATATTTAGTTCACTAAAGTTAACTAAAATTCACAACATTCTTATCATTATCAGACCCTCAGAATTTTGTTATAATACAGACTAAGAAAAGAAATTTACTTTGCTACTCACCAAACTAATTTAGCAACACTAAATAAAAAATAATATGGTTTCAGTAACACTTCAAATGCTGTATTTTACAAAAGCTGTGTTGGAATATACAAAGTATATTTTCTTTAACGCACAGAGTTGATAGGTCAAAAAAAATTAAGAATAAGTTTTTTGAGTAAGAAGTAACACTTATATTTTCCAAAATATTATATTATAAAATTGAAGACTTACTAAAACATTGTTTTATAGAAAGTTAACATATGCATGCATATTTTTATATATGCATGCATCTGTACGTGTATGTATATGTACATACGTACATGTACCCTTACAAATTATGCATTCGTTCCCCTTCCCTGGAAGGTGAGTTGACTTCAGGAAAGTTGGTTTATATCTACTAAAACAACTGTTAAGGGTTTTTGTAAGTTTCTAGGTGTTTTCAAGAAGGGGAGGGAAAAAAACCTACAAGTACATTTGATTTTTAAAAATCACTTAGCTATTCTCATATTGGCCTAGTTTTGAGAATAATTTATTTTCTTTAATGATTGTTCTCTAATTGTTGATGTCTCTTTATATTTTCATTAAAGTTTCTCAGATCCCTAGCTGCTAATTAATGGACT
The DNA here is from genome assembly GCF_054644295.1 of Miniopterus natalensis. Lineage (NCBI taxonomy): Eukaryota > Metazoa > Chordata > Mammalia > Chiroptera > Miniopteridae > Miniopterus > Miniopterus natalensis. The sequence continues at coordinate 183,031,600 of NC_142081.1, read as the reverse complement.
CTTGAATAGAAATACAAAATGGTTTTTCTTTTATCCTTGGTTTCTGTCAAGTAATAACTGATTTTAAATAAACAATGAAGTACACTGGTGGGATGGGAATGGAAGTACTTAGAGAGAAACCACCTGAGTTTTAAAAAATATATAAAAATATTATTAAATTTATTACCTGTGGCTTCTGAATTAAATATTCTTAAGATCTGTATTAAAAGCTAATTTAATATTATAGTAGTTTTAACATTAAAATTATTTAAAGTTTAATAAAAAACACATAAAAATACACAAATAATAAAAAACACAATACTTTGACCATACAGCTTTGAAATATATTAACAATTTGATTTATTAGTTTCAAAGTATTTTTTTTTTCTTCAAATTGTGAAAAGCACAGCTAATGGCAAGTTACCCTAACTTACTTCTCCACCCACTTCAAGAGTAAGCTCAAGTTGGAGTGAATATTTAGATACTTTATATGTAAAATTCATATTTATATAAACCTTCTCACATGCCTACAAAACAATATGTGGGATTGGTTTTGCATATCTACAAAAGTCAAATAATAGCATTTCTTTATAAAACATTTTTCCTTCTTTAACATGTTTTCAAAAATTATTAATCTATTTAGCTCTACTTCATTAATCCATTACAGTGTAATATTCCTTTGTATGAATTAGCCACATTTCATTTTCTTTTACCGACTTTGAGGCTGTTTTAGTGTGTTCATAACTACACACAAGTGGTGCCATGGGCACTAACGGCCGCGTTTCCTTCTGCACAAGGACAAGAGTCTCTGTAGGGTCAGGGACAGCGTAGGGTCTGGCCACCCTTAACTTCGTTGCCCATTTCTCCTCAGATTATACTCTCAGTGGCTGCGCACTATGTTCTTCTTGTGTTACTTTTCACCAATACCTTCCTATTAGGGAACTTTTTAAATTGTATAATCGTTTAGATGTGAAAGTATTTTTCCATCTTGTTTTAAATATCTTTTTAAAAATGAATGATTCGCTTGAGAAGCATCTGCTTAATGATTATTCAAGATTTCTCTGTACGCACTTTCCCATTTTTGGGATATTTTCTGTTTCTTATTGATATGTTATGTTTTATACATTTTAGAGTGAGATCTGTTGCTGCTGTGTACATACCATATATCATTCTTCAGTCTATATTTTTGCATTTAAATTTTCTATTTGCCATAGCTGGTGGCTCAGCTGGTAGAAACGTCATCCCATACACCAAAAAGGTTACAGGCTTGATCCCCACTTGGGGTGCATATGGGAGGCAACCAATCGATCTTTCTTTCTCTGCCTGTCTGTCTGCCTGTCTCTCTCTCTCTCTTTGTCTCTCTCTCAAAATCAATAAAAACATATCATCAAGTGAGGATTAAAAAAAATTATTTTCATTTTACTGTGGACAACTTTTATCAACATTTTCTTTGTGCAGCTGTGTAAATCTTGTTAACCCCATGAGAATGTAAACTACAGGATAGAGGGATATTAGTAACGGTCTCTATTGTATCCTTAAGACCTAGAAGAATTAATGGCAAATAGGCAAATAGGGAGAATTCAATAAAATGTGTTTAAATACAGTTTTTATCAGGTTTTTCCTTATCTTAGAGTCATTAAGAAATATTTCAACTAATAAATAGCAGCTTAAAGTTATATTCATATTTAGGTCTTTAATGTCAGAAATTATAATTCAATATGATAAGAATATTATCTAATGTTTTTCCTTGTTTGTGTATGTAATACGTGACTTGTGTGTGTATGTGTGTGCATTGATATTGATCAATACTAAGCCAATTCTTATAAAATAGAGAAACTTTAGTTCCATACAGTTTAATTTCCTCTCCCCTGTTTTGTCTTATGATTGTCATCTACATTACATCTATATTTAGACTGAACAATTCAGTGTTATTATAATTACTTTATTCTATCTTATGACTACAAGAAGCTAAGAAAAAAATATTTGGACATTATTTTATATTTACCAAAATTTTTGGTTATTTTCATTTCTTCTTTTGGACTTGGATTTCCTACTGGTGTCCTTTTTTCAGTTTGAAGGAATTCCTTAAGAATTTCTTGTAAGACAGGTAAGCTAGTAAAAAATTATCTCAGTCTTTGTGTTTCTGGACAGTTTTTCATTTTACCTCATTTTTTTGAAGGATTTTTCACTTTTTTTTTCTTTCAGCACTTCGAATATATGTTCTTCCTCTGGATTCTAGTTTCCATTGTTTCATATCAGAAATCAGCGCTAATTGTAAAGTATTCCCTCCCTTCATGTTGAGTAATTGTTCTTTTACTGCTTCCAATACTGTCTTACTGTTTTTGTTTTCAAAAGTTTCACTATTGTGTGGGTAGGTAGATCTCTTTGTGTTTAGCTTCTTTGTAATTCATTGGACTTGTGAGTCTGAGGATAATTGTTTTTTTCACCAATTTGGGAAGATTTTGGCCATCAGATCTTCAAATGTTTTTTGTATTTAATTTCTCTTCTTCTACTGGAGCTTCCACTAAAAATATATTAGTGTGTTTGATGTTGTTCATAGGTCTCTGTGGTTTTGTACATTTTCTTCTATATTTTTTCTCTCATTCTTCAAATTGGATAACTTTTATTGATCTATGTTTAATTTTTTTTTTATTCTTTTATCTGCACAATCAAATCTGTTGCTGAGTATTTCCAGTGAACTTAATTTTAATTTGTTATTGATTTTTTCAACTTTAGAATGCCTATTTAGTTACTTTACATAATTTTTATTGATTTGTTGATATTTTCTACTTGATGGATCATTATCACCCTGCTTTCCTTTAATTGTTTAAGCATGGTTTTCTCTTGGATTTTAAAAATACTTTAACGGTTGCTTTAAGGTTGCTAACTGAGCACATCCAAAGGCATTTTTAATGTTGATTTTCCCTCCCAACTATAAATATTTTTTTTCTTCTTTGTTCTTAATATATTTTAAACCTAAACATTTCAAATATTATACTGTAGCAAATCTAGAATCTGAATTTTTTCTGTTAAGGTGGTTGTTGCTGTATTTGCTCTATTTATTTTATTATTTGTTTGGTAACTTGTTACACTAAATCTATAGAATCCAACTCCATTTCGGTGAATGACTGCTGGTGTCTCTGTTTAATTTTTATTTGTTTCTTTGATTTTCTTAAACCTCACCCCTTGGAGTTGGTTCTATGTCCGCGTTGCATAGTGGCTATGCAACGATTATTCAGAGGTTGGTTGAATATCTTGTGCCAGTAAGGCTTCCACCCTCTGTTGATAGACATGGTCTGGATTGTGGAGTGCGGACCCTGCCTTTTCTTTGTGCTGGGCCCTCTTGTCTCTCCTCGGCACATGCTCACAGCCTCATCAACCAAAATAACAGGACAGCTTATGTCCCCTTTTGCTCTTCATGTGCACACAGCCCTCAAGTTAGTCAGTAATGTACCGATTCTCAAGATACTCTGTGTGTGACTGTCTCATTTATAAGATCTCCCTTGTAAAAAAAAACAGCAATTTTTTTCTGTTTTCATGGTTTGTTGTTCTTCCTTACTAGGTCACAAGATCTAACTCGTTGCTCTGACAAACCTCTCTCTTTGCTTGTCACTATAATTGTTATTCTTACTGACATCTCTGCTGGCAAGAATATTTTGTTTTGTGATTGAAATCAAGTGAGTACCTTTCATGAGTAAAGTGGCTGACTTCCACGATCTACCTTTTTCTAGAACTGCCATTTTCACAAAACTCAAAGTGATGGGAGCAGTCTGGTTAACAACCCCACAGATTCCCACTGTTTGTACCAAAAGCTCAGTTGTTTTGAATGAATAAATGATTTTCAGTTTGTTGTATACATCCAGTTAATGCCCAAATACATGCAAGATGTGGTGGTGGTGGTGGCAGGGTTGAGATTCTTCTCGGGTTTTATAATTGTCTTTTGGGGAGAAGACTGCCTCCTTCCCCTCATTCCACCATACCAAAAGTTCCTTTCTGCCTGTGACATTGTTAAAAATTAATTTTTTCTTGGAGTTAGAAGCCATATAAGTGAAATAAATTGTAGTTTAAATAAGCATGTAACACTCTATCAGAATATTTATCCCTAAAAGCGACTTTTCACCACCCTTGCCAAAAAATACTCTGTAAGAGGGAAGCTTGTATATCTTTTGTTGGGGAAGTGACTTACCTATCTGCGTTCACAACAGCTTTCCTTATCTACTGCATAATCTCATCAACCCTCCTGTCTTTATACCCTTATCTCCCTCTAATGTCAGCCTTTGCATAGAATTTATTTACGCCTGCAGTACTTTTCCTTAAGATATCATCTTGAAAATTTCTTTACCATCTAATCTTTGCTCAAAATGCCCTTGTTTCTGAGGAGTTTATCTGATCACCCTATAGTTTGGCCTCCTGTCTCTGATAACACGTTTCTGTTTTATGCATGAGTAATAATACCCATTTTTTTTTTTTGGTAGAACAGGCTTAAAGTCTTACTGTACCATTTTCTCTAGATCATGGCTTCTCTTTAAGTCCGGGACCGTGGGAGTTTATCATTGACCTGTAAGCACAGCCACATTCCCTTCTCATATATTTTGTTATACTTTACTAGCAGTTGTGTGTGCTGTGAGTCATATTTCTGGAACACAAATTTTATAATGTGCTTTTTCACTTTGCCTAAAGCATGAGGCATATCATAAACAACATTTTTAAGTTTTTCCTGGGAATTAGCTATAAAATTTTACACTTCTAGAAGGGAAGGGGGAAAAAGCAGTTAATGGAGGATATTCACTCCATCATGTATTACACTCAGGTGGCAAATGCTTTGGGTTAAATTGGGATTAAAACAAGTGGCTACCAATCAACTATCAATGAACAGTTTATATGATGATAGCCTCTGGGTTATCATTAGCAAGCTAAACATTCTAACTTGGAAGGTACTACAGGTTATTTAAAAAGACAAAATTATGATGTCTTCCTTTACACAGAAAATCTAAAAATTGTTCATGATAAAAAAAAAGGCAATAGAAAGAGCAAAAAGCTAACTTATTCTTGGATAATACTATAAAGTGGGCACATGTGAAATACTTTGTAAATCCTCCTTGCACTATCTTAAAATATAATAACAAAAGTAACTTAATAAAAGAACTACATTTTAAAAAATCCTGTCAGGATGTAGTCTTAAAAAATCAAGGTAAAAAGATCAACATTCTAAGGCATAAAAAAAGATTGCAGGATCAAAATATTCAGACTATAAAACCATGAAAACAATCCATAAGTGAAACAATTGCGAGTTCTCTAATCTCATACCTTAGTTTAAGGAACATCTTGATATTTGATAGGTTATAATTGGGTGAAAAGATAATAAATTAAATAGTAAGGACAATTTCATGGACTTCCCTGATGCAGCTAAAGGCTAATAGACGTTAATGTTGTTTTTAGTTACAATATCAAAATACGTATCAAAGAAGAAAAATAATTATCCTACTCTTAGAAGTTAGAAATCCAGGAATGCAATACCTTTGATATCTATATTGCCTATTAGTACCATTGTAAACACTACATATAATTCTAAGGTAGTTTACAAATAAGGTTTGTTTGCCTCATTGAAATTTTAGTATATGTATATGTATATTATAAGATTTGGGTGTCTGTTTGTTGCAGGCATAGCCCATAGCAAGAAATGAGATCTCTATGTCATAAGCAGTTACACAGAACCAAAATTTCTCTCTGAAAGAGATGAAATCTTAATTTGGGGGAAACAAGATGGTAGCCGGGGGCTAGGGGATCTCTTCATGAATTTATAATTTCCTGATTTATAAACTTTGGAATTGGCTTATTTTAGGATACCAACTTTTAAAGACAGAAAGCTAAGGAATATTGTAAATATAAATGATTACAGAGATAAACAGATACTGAAAGCTGGAAACTTACTCTTTTTCAGTCAGATTACTTGACTCTATTTTTGTTTGATTCTGAATAACTGATTTAAACCAAAGATCTATTTGAGAGATTATACGGCTTTGCATCCAGCTGTGAGAGTGTGATATTAGCATGAATGAAAAACGTAACGCTATCAGCACAGTGTTGGGCAAAAGCCTCCCAACAGAGAATGTATTTAGAGAAAATGTTTAAACCCATATTCTGTTTTAATTACCAGCTGAGGAATTAGAGAAAGTTTAGCATTTTCCCGTTCTCTTTGCTTGGTACATTTGAGGCCCTCCACTTGTATTTTAGATCAAAGATGGAAGAGATTAAATTAGGCATTATCATTATACTTACTTTCCAAAGAGTTATCAGTGAGAAATATTAATCCTAGGCATTAAAAGTATAATTCCCCCACTTTGAAAGTTATATACACATTGAAATAATTTCATACAGATGAGGGAGAAAAATTAATAAATGGAGTTTTCAGATAGGAAGTGTCCTACTATTGTGGGTGTGTAAACACAACACTGGTTCTTCTTCGTATTTTAATAAAGGTATTATGAATTGTTAATATGTACTTTATTACTGAAAATTGCATGCTTTTATAATTAAAATACTCTGGTGATAGGGTTTCACACTGCTTTATGTTAAAAATAAAACAATACAAAAATGGACATAATACAAAGCATCATTAGATTACCACTCTCTAAAGTTAGCTAATGGAACCCTAAGACATATTCCTTTAATTAGAATATTAAAAAGAACAACACCCTGTGAACTCTAACAGGATCAACACATTTTTAACGGGCAATGAGGCCTTCTTCCCCGGTTTGTACTCTTTACTGAAAACAACAATAAGATACATTTAATAAAAATGTATTAACTTTATTTACTGAAATGATTTAAAATGCAAAAATAATCCACTGCAATTTCCCTTGGCATAACTTGGCAGATCCTATGCGTATTAGAAAAAGACCAGCCTAAAAATTCCTGATATATCTTTAATCCTAAGTAGCACAGGATTGAACAGCTTAGGCTCCTTGGTTGTAATGAAGAACAAGGTTAGGCTCCTGTGTTCTAATGACCACAGTATCTCAGAATGCTCAGCGGCAGTGTTCGGATGCTCGGCTTCCCTCTGGTTGTCCCCTTGTCCCTTCCCTGACCCAGGATGAGCCTGGTCCAGCTCTGTGCTCGCCTCGCAGTCCCTTAGAAGATGCCACAGGGAGGCCACAAGGATGCCCCCTCCCCACGTGCTTCTCCAATTCCCGGTTTCAGGCATCTCTTTTGGGAAGGGGCGAAATGACAGCAGCCTCCCTTGTGCTGGGTCAGCCTGGCACCTGCTGGGGGAGGAGGGAGGTAAGTTATTAACGTAGGAATCCACAAATAAAATATACCTCTTTGGGTTGCTGAGGCGGAATGGAGTTTGATTAGAACAGACACAGGGTTTTTTTCTTTCTCTATCTTTTGTTTAAACCTCCCCCTGGATATTTTTTCCGTTGTTTTTTTAGAGAGAGTGGAAGAGACAGAGAGAGAGAGAGAGAGAGAGAGAACCATCAATGGTGAGAGTCATTGACCGGCCGCCTCCTGCGCGCCCCCTGCTGGGCATCGAGCCCGCAGCCCGGGCCTGTGCCCCCACCGGGAATCGAACCCCCGTCGCCTGGATCCCAGGTCGAGGCTCAACCACCGAGCCACGCCCTCCAGGCAGACCTCATCATCTTGAATGTGTTTTGCACGAGTTGCTTAAGTAGCAGGAACCTGACAGAACCATCACACAGATAATATTTTTGCTTCCAGTCAGGGAATTATGAGTCCAAAACATAAAAAACATTACTAAAAATATTATCTACATGATTAAAAATCTTAGATTAGTTATGAAGCCTTTAATATTGGAATAGGCCATATAAAGTAAACAAAAAAGTAATGCAAATTTTACTATTCATAAAAATAATAGAAAATACATATTTCTAAAATCTTGAATAATTGTATTACTATGTTTTCTAGTTCTCAATTTTTGGACCCTTCTAGTTTCTTTCTTAATAAATGTGTCAGAGTAAAAGTTAATTTTAAATACAGAAAAAAGTCTTAAACAGAGATCATAGTACAAGAAAATGAACATGAGCTTTGAAATCAAACAAATCTGGGGTTCTCATTTAATGTCTTAAAAACAATGATCTTGGTAAAGCTATTTACCAAGGAAAATTTTATTTTCTTCTTTTATCATTAACGATAATAATACTTGCTTTCCAGGATTGTAAATATTAAATCAAATATGCATTAGAATTATACCATTTGCTTTAACTGTGCATCCCCAATCAATGACATTATTTTCAGCACAAGTTAGAAAAGAATGTTAATAAGTGTATAAACCTTAAATCATCCTTTCAAATCACCAGCGATTGTTGCAATCTCTCCTAACTCTATACTCCTGGACACCTAAGCAATCATTTATTTTATACATTTCTCCTGAAAAAATCTCTTCCTTATTACTTTGAAATTCAGTTGAATTCCTATTGTTAATTTTATTTTAGTTAATATTCCCTCCCTCCCTCCCTCCCTCCCTCCCTCCCTCCCTCCCTCCCTCCCTCCCTCTCTCCCTCTCTCCCTCTCTCCCTCTCTCCCTCTCTTTCTCCCTCTCTCTCTCTCTCCCCCTCCCTCTCTTCCTTTCTCTCTCATTTTCCCCTCTGGGAATCAGTCAGCATTTAACTTCACAGTCCATTCATATAAGTTCCTGCATTTCCAAAATAACCAGATCACATTCGGGTTAACACTGCTGGTAACAAAATTATACAACTAGCCTGGCTTCAAAAATAAAATAGGATGACACACATTAACAATTATTTCCCTTTAATACTGCAGAAGACGATACATCACAAAAATAAAATCACATGCCTTTTTTTAAAATTTATCTTTGTTGCTGAAAATATTACAGATGTCTTTTTTTTCTCCATTGATCGCCTCCACCCTGCATCTGCCCCTGCCCAGGCCTTCCCCACACTATTGCCTGTATCTATGGCTTATGCCTTTATGCTTAAATCTCTGAATGAAGAATGAGCTAGGTGTCCAATTCAGAAGGGTGCTGATGATCTTGGACTTTCCACTTTCCTTTACTATCCACTGCCTGATGGTTTCTAACACCAATCAATGGCTCAAACCTTGCTACCATCTAATACACATAGTCGCTTAGTATCTAAAACATAAAACTAACCAACTTTTAAAGTTCATTATTATGTCTCCATTGACTTTGATATAAAATCCAAATTCATTAATGAGCCCCTTAAAAACACTTGCCTTTAAACATGCTTTCTGGAATCTATTTGTAGATGATTATATATCTGTATATCTATACATATATGTATAGATAGATAGATAGATAGATAGATAGATAGATAGATAGATAGATAGAGATAGATAGATAGATAGATAGATGATAGATAGATATAGATAGATAGATAGATAGATAGATAGATAGATAGATAGATAGATAAATAAATATGCTTCAAAAACACTAATACAAGCTCTTTATTATACCTGAAACACCTCTTTTCTTCCCCTCTTCACAAAGTTAGTTCATTCTGTAGAATTCAGATAATTCATTTATTTGGTAAATATTTGTCATGAAAGTATGAAGCACCATAAGTGTTGGTCATACAACAAGGAAAGACATAGGTTTTATATTACATTGGTTATATTATATTCATTTATATTATATTTACTATGATGTAAATATGAAGGGGTATATTGCTGAGTTTCTAGTAAAGTCAACACTTATGAAACCAATAAATATAAAATAAATATTAAAACAAGCATTATTAAAATGAGGTAAAATTGCAAGGTACCATGGAAGTATAGCAAAGTGCCTTAGCTCTTTGGAAGAGTACAAAAGGTACCTAGGAATAAATGGCATTTATTATGAAATTTGATGATTAAGAAGCAAAATCAAGGTGGGAAACATTTAGAAAAAGCACTACAAGAGAATAAAGTATGTACTTCAAAGATGAAACTAGATCTTTGAGCACTGGAGAAATGTACGACAATGTAGGAAAGGCCAGTGTTCCAAGGAAGAAATTTAATCCAGAGAAAGTATAGCATGAACTTAGACTAGAGATATAGACTGGGACTTAATTATATAGGCATTTATAAGCTATGATAAAAAAAATAAATAAAAAAGGTTAGTCTTTAAGATTAGAGGAAAATTTTCTATATGCTTTTAAGCAAGTGTGTGACATGATAAGACATACGTTTTTAAAACATAATTTGAGATGTTGCCCGGAGAACAGACAGACTGCAGGTACTCAAAACTGAATGTAGAGACTGATTAGGAAGTTATTACCAACTTCAGATAAGAAGTGATCATGAGTTGAGCTTGGATGTTGGGAGTAGAGATGGAAAGATAGGGCTGGGTAAATATTTTAATAAAAATATTAATTTTATATTTTATTTGACAGTGCGAATAGGAGAGAGGGAACCAGACATTATTTCCTCCAGCATGTTTACTGGATGCCTCTGGTCAAGGTTAGTGCCCATTGGCATACATTACCTCAGCCTCAGAAGTGGCCATGTTTACCCTCAGCATCCACCTTGCTCCTTCTGGGTGCAGAAGCTCCTGAGAGCAAAAATGTACCTTTTTATCTCCCTATTTTCCATTTCAAATACAGTGCCTTAACTAATCTTTGTTAGAAAAAGCAAACGATTTTTGCAGGAGAAAGGCATTTTGGAAACGCCGGGTGAACTTTGACTTTCTGGGTGCACCTTTCCCCTCATTCTTCTGTTTCCCAGAATAAATGTGTATGTGAGTGCGCAGGAAGCCAGAAGCTTAGTATAAGCTTGGATAGCTGAAGGAGAACTGACTAAGGAAATTAAGCTCACACTTGGAGAGGACCAGACTCAAATAATAGTAATGGTAACAGTGAACAGAAATGTGTTTAATAACAAGGCTGTGGTATGTTAGAAAGAGCCCCAGATTTGTAATCATTAGGCCTTGGTCTGATACCGACTAGTGCAGGGTATTGAATAAAATGAAGGGATTGCTTGACATTTGCATAGACGATTGTGCCTTTCCTTGTACTTCTCCATCCATATGCAAGTGCTCTGCCTCTCTCATTAGCTCTCGGCCGTATTCCTATGGCTGCATCCCGCAGAGAGTTGCTAGCACCTCCCAGGCATAAATAAAAGAATCAATTTCCATAAATGATACAGCCTGAGTAAATTCCAAGATTTGGCAAGCAGCCATTCCTCTAGGTTTGCAGCCCCGCTTCCTGCATCACAAATCTGCTGTGCTGGGGCATGTGAAGGAGTGATCTGCAGCCTGCAGGGCTGCGGTGAGCCCTCCGCGGGCAGAGTAACCCGAGGACGTGCTTTAAAAGGCCCCGATGTACTTCTGACCATATGGCGATGCTGGGCCGCGGGAGCAGCAGCAGAGCTACCTGAAGAGCCCCAGTGAGAAGCCCGTGACTTCTGCATTATCTGAAAGGCCCAGAATAGACAGAGTAGGCTAAAAAAAAGTTGGTATTCATTGTTGCTAGTTACTTTACTAGTTACTAGTTACTTTAATTTCTTGTTTGTTTTATTTCCTGTAAATGAATTCTCTCTGTGTGGAGGCCTGTGGACTCAATAATGGCCCTTTGGCTCAGCCGTGGGGCTCAGTTGGCTGAGCATGGCCCATGCACCAAGGCACTGCTGGTTCGGTTCCTGGTCAGGGCACATGCCCGGGGTTGCCAGCTTGATGCCCAGTAGAGGGCGTGTAAGAGGCAGCCAGTCGATGTTTCTCATCGGTGTTTCTATCTCTCCCTCCTTCTCCCTTCCTCTCTCTAAAAACAATAAAAACATTTAAATATTGGCCCTTTTTATGGAATAAGAAAGGACAGTTGTCATTCTGCCATATGCAATTGGCAGCTATTTAAGATAAGAAATGGATACCATTGTCAGTATGGCTGATGGACCATTCAGTAGAAGTGCTATATGTTCAACACGTTATATTTTGTTTTGTTTGGGCTGTTATAACACAATACCAGAGTCTGGTTGGCTTATAAATAACAAGTTCATTGCTCACAGTTGTGGAAGCTGGGAAGTTTAAGCTCAAGACTGAGATTAAGTGTCCTCCCTGGCTCATAGATGGCAGTCTTTTCGCTGTGTCCTCACAAGGTAGAGGGATGAGATCTCTCTTGAACCTCTTTTATAAAATTACTAAGTCGATTCGGGAGAGCCCCACCCTCATGTCCAAGTCACCTCCTGAAGGACTGACTCACTTCTTAATACCATTGCCTTGGGGGTTAGGATTTCAAAGTGAATTTTGGGGGGCAAACCCATTCTGTCTATAGCAGAATTTATGTTACCACTGTCACTATTAATGACTGCAAATGATAAATATAAGAAAGAACATTTATTTCTAAATTTTGAAAGATTTTTATTTCTACTTTTTAAAAATCTCTTTTGTTTTATTTTAATTTTCCCTGGAACCAAATTAGCTCACCAAATCTTTGTACCTCCAAGGGTAAAGCCTTCTACAGTCCCCCCAAGTAGCACAAGAGGCATCTTTAGCCATTGGGACACCACCTTGTATCATGTCTTATTGGTGTCCCTCATATCATTCAGGATTTTCTCTTCTTTTTCTCCTAAGCAGTGAATGACCAAGTCCAAAGTCTTCTTTTTGCCATCTGTTTTCTCAAATATCTTAGCACCATTTGCATTAGTTTAGGACCACTAAGTTGCAAATACAAAGACAGAATTAGACATGGAAAACACTTACTGTAGGAGGGAGCAGGAAGAGTGTTGACACCATAGCACCGGTCTGACACCTGTGAAAGGGGAGCAGGGAAGGAGTGTTGGGAGAAAGATTCTTGGATGCAGCATGGTTCCAACAAAAACTTGTCCAAAATAAAAAAGAACCCTTGTGCCAAAGTCTGTTGAAAAACTCTTATTTCTCTGCATTGTCTGCTTAGGTATCCATGTTGTCCTCAGTCATTAGCTCAGAGGAGCCTGGGGGAAGCATAATCTCCGTAAGAATGCAGTGGTGGAAAAAGGTGCGGCAGCTGGAGTTTTGGGTCAAGTCCCCCCTGCAGATCTGAGTGGCACATTTCCACAGCTGTCACACATGCCCTTTCCCATCTTGTATTTAATTTTATGAACTCCCCATGTGTCTCTGTGAGAGGGTATTAAGTGACTTGTGTATTGAAACGGAGGCAGGAGGGCGACAGTGAGACTGCAGGTCAGGAGAAAATGAAAACACGCAGGGACACAGTGGGGTGAGTTTAGGAAGGAGAGGCAAACATTTGTCTCAAACACATTTCTCTTACATCACATTATTTCCTAGAATCCACCTTGCCTATATCTGAAAGTCATACACCTGTTTAAAATGTTACTCAAAGGAGCAATTTGTCGCCCTGAAATATTTTATGTGAGAATTGGGAGAGAAAGACAACACACAGCATGAAAAAGTCTTTGAATTCAATCTCAGTGCGAAAGAGAACACAGTCTATGCTTTTTTCCCTCAGGAGTCATGGAGCCTTCGGCATTTTTTTCCTGCCTTTTGATTGTTTCATTTTACTCTTCCAATGTTTTGCCATCTATTTTAACTCTCTTTTTTCCTTTGCCTTTTCATTTTCCCCCTGAAAACCTATTTTCTACATTTTTTGGCATATCGGCAAGAACACTGAAATACAGTAAGACTGGCAAGAAACTTAAGATTCAGGTACTTAGAAATTTGACCCGATGTTAATAAAAATGCTAAGCTATTACTGAGTAATGACCTTTGAGACTGTGTCTATGTTCACATATTTAGTGTATAAGTGGTTATTGAGATCAATCTTTTGAGATTAGTTTTTATATTCTATATGAAAAAATATCCTAGTACCAGAGGTTGCATAAGGCAAACATTTTTTCTAATTGTCATGTTAAGATGAAAATCACTTTGTTGAGGATAATTTCTGACTCTCAAGCAAAACAAATTCTGGGTCTTATCAATGTCTGGAATTAAGAGGAACACATAAAATTATATTTCAATTGAGGGTGAAATTGTACCTCTCCGCAAAAAACAGAGAATTTGTGAATTTTAAAATAAACTTTGTCTCTACTAGAAAAAGAGAATGAACTTCATTGGTAGGAGGAAAAAGCAATAGCAAAAAGCTTAGTGATAATATAGAGCATGCCAGAGGCAATAGCTCAGATTACAAAATAATACAAGGTTAGAGCCAGTAGCTGTATTATAACCTATCTTTCTCTGCAGGTAAGTTTGTTCTGATGTTGGAGGTACAAGTAGACTGGGCTGTCTCTAGCTGGTATATTCCTTCCAAAGGTGCAGGTGAGAATACGGCTGCATGCAATGGTTGCCTTGAATAAAGATAACCTCAGTGCAGAGAAACCTAAGGCACAGAAAAGGGTACTGAACACACTAAGGACACCATTGGCATCAGTAGGGAAGGATTCTAAATGAAAACAGGTAAAATGACAGGTCAGGATTTGCAATGAGAGTCTGAGTTTTTGAGGCCCCAAGTAAAACTGAACAAAGTTTACGAGGGTTATATTTTGTAGTTCAGCAAATAAGAAACCTGAGGTGTTTCTGGAAGGAGGCTCACAATAGAGGCATTCGTATCAAAGAATTTGTCTTAGAGCTGAAAACCTCTTTCCTTGTTTGCTGTGGCAGCTACACCTTAGCTGTGACTTTTGTCTCACACACTTCGCTCATTAGAAGAAAGCTGCAGTGATTCTTGCTATGGGCTCCTTTCTAGGGTTCCTTAGACTAGGCTGATACACCCTAAGCAACATGCTTCATGTGGTTACCAGAATTGCTGGAGGGATGCAGGATGTGACTCAACTGCAACTACTGATATTTTTTGTCTTTAGTTCATTTAAGGGCTCTTAGTAGATTTATTTCTTCTCGAATTTCTTTTATTTTCTATGCCAAACAGTTTTTCAGATGTAGCAAAGACATCATTGATCCCTTCTACCTATTCTAGCCTGAATATGTAAAAATTAACATACCAAAATATAACTCCTAATTTTCTTTCTCCCATCAAATCTGTTTTTCCCCCTAATCTTTCCTATCTCGGGAAATGCTACCATCACATGTCCAGTTGATCAAGCTTTCATTTTCTAGTCCACGTATATTGTTATCAGAAAGTCCTGTGACTCTACTGTCAAAATTAATTTTAAAGTCTTTACTTGCCCACTATGATTCTGCTTTTACCGTCGTATCTCACTTGCACTGCAGAAGTAGCATCCTAGCTTTTCTTTGAGAAGGGGCTTTCCTTTCTCAACATGTTCTCCAGCTGCCTATTGGAAATGCTGCCCAGGTCACATCCTTCTTGTTTAAATACCTCTAATTGTCTCCCATTATTCTTTGAATTATAAACGTTTTATTATGGTCAGCGTGAGTCTGCCTGATATGTTTAAATCTCTAACATTTTCCTACTTTCTTCTTCACTAAGCTTCTGCATCTCTGATCTTTCAGCTCGTCCTGTTAAGTTCTCAGATTATCAATTAGTCGGGAAACATTTATCATTTCCTTTGCCTGGAATGCTTTTGGCTCAGATCCTCTAACGGCTCATTCCTCCTCAGAAGGCAGCATCCTACCCATCTATCACTCAGAAGGCCTTCCTTGACAACTTCAACTAATTCATTTACTGCATACCTCCTTTTTTTAAAGCTTTATTCTCTTCTTGATACTTAATATTATCTGAAATGCTACTAATTCCATTTGCTCCTGAGTTTATCACTCACATGTCCATGTTGAAACTAATCCACTAAGGCTGCCATTTTGCTTTGTCTTATATCAGTTAGGGTCCTGGCACATTCAAAATGGGCAATCGAAAGAGAATTTGGGTTTAGAGAAACCCACAAATGATTGTGAAATATACCAGGACTAGTCATAGCTGGAACACTTAGCACCCCTCAGTCTGAAGGCATGAAGAGTAGAGTAGAAATGTCTGTCATTATAGAAATGGTAGGCATGCAGAAAAGGCCACATGAGAGGACTTGTGGCTTTGAGTCAATAGATTCAGCAACCCAGCTTGACCTTGCAATGAAGAGAATAATAAACACTTCAGCTTACATCTTTCCATATTTCCTTTAATTCTCAGAATAGAACTTACACTCATAATTATTTTAAAAAGAAAAGCATGCCTGACCTATGATCCAGGAGACTGAGGTTCGATTCCAGGCCAGGGCACATGCCCAGGTTGCAGGCTCGATCCCTAGAAGGGGGCATGCAGGAGGCAGCCAATCAGTGATGCTCTCACCATGGATATTTCTCTCTCTCTCTCCCTCTCCCTTTCTCTCTCTCCAAAATCAATAAAGATATATTTTTTAAAATAAAGTAAAATAAATAAAAAAATAAATAAAAAGAAAAGCATCTTTCACTACCTGAATTTGTTTGCATTGACCAGTCATTTCCACTTGAACAACTTTTGCCAGAATATCCAGCACTTTCATTTTGTCAAATCTAGTAGTTACTTCTCTGTTCTCATCTTCAACTTCTCAGGAGCATTTGTTATAGGACAAGAGTGTAAGCATAGAGACCTGGTAGAAATTCATTGTAATAGTTCAGTAAAGAGCTCATAGTTTCTTCAATAAGCGGTGTTGGGGAA
Organism: Miniopterus natalensis; assembly: GCF_054644295.1. NCBI lineage: Eukaryota > Metazoa > Chordata > Mammalia > Chiroptera > Miniopteridae > Miniopterus > Miniopterus natalensis. The sequence goes on along the minus strand of NC_142081.1, from coordinate 183,015,116 downwards.
ACTGGACAGCCAGATGGAAAATAATGAAACTGGACCACTATCTTACACCATACACAAAAATCAACTCAAAATGGATTAAATATGCAAATGTAAGACTGGAAAACATAAAACTTGTAGAAGAAATTACAGATGGTAAGCTCTTTGATAACTGTCTCAATTTTTGGGGGGAATTTAATACCACAAGCACAAGCATCAAAAGCAATAATTAACAAGTGGGACAACATCAAACTAAAAAGCTTCTGCACAGCAAAGAAGACCATGAACAAAATAAAAAAGTAACTTATGAAACGGGAGAAAATATTTGCAAATCAAATATCTTATAAAGGGTTAATATCCAAAATATATAAAGAACCCATACAACTCAATAACAAAAAAAAATTTTTCCCCCAAAGGAGACATACAGATGGCTAACAGGTACATGAAAAAATGCTCTACATCACTAATTACCAGGAAAATGCCAATAAAACCCCAATGAGATAATACCTCACACCTGTTATAATGGCTATTATTAAAAAAGACAAGATGGCAAGAATGTGGTGAAAAGTGAAGCCTTGTGCATTGATTGCAGGAATGTAAACAGTCACTATGGAAAACAGTATGGATGTTCCTCAAAAAATAAAAATAGAACTACCTTGTGGTGATAGCCAGAGGGAAGAGGGTAGGAGCTGGATGGAGGTGGGTAAATGGAGGGGGCTGGGGAACATCTGTAATAGTATCAGCAATAAATAAAAAATAAAAATAGAATTACCATATAATCCAGTAATTTCACTTCTAGGTATTTGTGTGAAGGAAGTGAAAATACTCAGAAATAAATCTGCACCTTTATGTTTACTGCAGTATTATTGTATTATTTTACAGTAACCAAGACATGGAAATAACCTGTGCCCATTGATAAAGGAAAGTATAAAAAAATGCATATATATGACATATTTATCTTAGCATAATGCCCTCAAGGTCCTTCCATGTTGTCAAAAATGGCAATATTTTATTGTCTTGAAATCATTATATAATTCAGACAGAGAAACACAAATACCATATGACCTAACTTATTTGTGGAATCTTAAAAAAAACCCCAAACTCATAGATACAGGGAACAGATTGGTAGTTGCCAGGGGCAGAGGAGGGGGGTGAGGTTGGTAGTTGCCAGAGGCAGGGGAAGGGGGTGAGGAATGGGCAAAATGGGTGAAGGTGGGCACAATTACAAACATCCAACCATAAAATGAACAGATTCTGGGGATGTAATGTACAGCATGGTGACTGTAGTTAATGATACCCTATTGTATATTCGAAAGTTGTAAAGAGAGTAGATCTTAAAAGTTCTCATCACAAGAAAAAAAAAAGGAACTATGCATGATGATATATGTTAACTAGAGATTGTATAATCATTTAACAATATATATAACTATCAAATCATTATATTGTATACCTGAAACTAATATGTTTATGTTAGAATATCTCAGTTAAAAAAAAAAGAAACACAACTAATTTTCATGTTGATTTTGTATCTAGAAACTTTACTAAATTTGTTGGTTATTTCTAAGAGTTTTTAGGTGGAGTCTTTAGCGTTTTCTATATATAAAAGCATGTCATCAGTAAAGAGAGATAATTTTACATCTTCCTTTTTGATTTGGGATGCCTGGTATTTCTTTTTCTTACCTAGTTGCTCTGGCTGAGATTTTAGGTACCGTGTTGAAAAAAAATGATAAAAACAAGCATCTTTGTTTTGTTCCTGATCTTAGAGGAAAGGCTTTTAACTTTTTACTGTTGATTATGATGGGTTTGACCTATATGGCCTTTATTATGCTGAGGACATTTCTTCTATACCTAATTTGTGAAAACTTTTATCATGAAAGAAACATGTACTTTGTCAAATGCTTTTTCTGCTTCTATTGAGATAATCATATGATTTCTTATCCTTTATTCTGTTAATGTGTATCACATTTATCAATTTGCATATATTGAATTGTCATCAATAAAGACAGGCTTAGTAGCACCAACTGCCTATAATGATTTATATCAGGAGACACATATACTTTTATAACAGGACTTAAAATTCAGGAAAGCAATTTAATTGACTGTGTAGAGAATACCTGCCAGTTTTTGGAAAATGTCTTAGAAAATCTTTCCATTTTTGTCGCTTTAGTGTTGTATGCACCTACTCTAACCAATAATTCATTGATTTTTAAGTTTAATTCAATTAGGAATTCTTATTTCCAAGTTATCTGTGGTGACTTTTACTACCCTATCCCTACAATACTTACTAAAAAGTTGATTTAGTATTGTTAATCTCTCCTATATTGCTAAAAGATACCTGCTATTTCATTTAAGAGCATTGTTTATTATCATGTTTAGGAATGGTATAGTTTGGTATAATTCTAAACTCAGGCTAGTGTAAAATGTTGACAAAATGCTTGAGTTTTTAAAATAAATCTAAAAATATAAACTTTTTTATGTAAACAGGAGTTTATTTTCTCATCCTCAGTTTCTTCATTTGATAAAAATAATAGTATCTTAAGTGAGTAAATTAAATTTAAGTAAGTTTATTTTTTTAATTAC